>NC_092502.1:63002287-63302287 GCF_047511675.1 Marmota flaviventris | reverse complement strand
TCAGAAGCATGTTAACTTCCACATATTTATAACTTTTCCAAGATTTCTTCAGTTGCTATTGCTTTAGTTTCATGTCATTGTGATTAGAAAAGATACTAGCTATGATTTCAATCCTTTTATTTTTGTTAAAACTTGTTTTGCAGCCTAATATAAAATCTGTCTTGGAGAAAAGTCTGTGTTTACTTGAGAAAATATATGTACAATCGCTGTTAGATGGAATGTTCTGTATATGTGTGTAAGGTCCTTTGAGTCTAAAATATACCTCAAGTGTCAGGTTTTCTTTTTGATTTTATGTCTTGGTGATCTGTTTCTCCTTGAATGCAGGCATTAAAGCCTGTTATTCCCGCTGTATCACAGCTTTCTCTCCATTTATATCAGTTAATAGCTACTCTATATTTTAGGTGCTTCTATGTCAGTGATATATGTAAGTAAATACATATATATACATATATATATGCATATATATACATACATCATATATATATATATACATATATACATACATACATATATCACTGCTATATTCTTTTGGTTCTATATTCAATGAACCCTTTTATCATTATATAGTGGCCTTCTTGTTTCTCTTCACAGTTTTTGACTTAAAGTCTACTTTGTCTGATATAAGGAGAGCTTCTTTTGCTCTCAGTTTTCATTTTAATGGGGTATCTTTTTCCATCACCTCACTTTCAGTCTACGTATGCCCCTTCTAGTAAAGTTAGTTTCTGGTGTCCAGAACATAGTTTGTCATTTTTTTTTAAATGCATTTACTCACTCTATCTTGATTGAAGAATGTCATCCATTTACATTCAAAGTAATTATTGATGGATAATGAATTGCTGCTGGCATTCTGTAATCTGTCTTCTGGTTTTTCTATAGATTGTTTCCTATATTCAAACTAAAAAGTTTTTCTAAGCAAAAGAAATAATCTGTGAGGTGAACAGGAAGCTTACATCCTGGGAACAAATTTTTACCCCTCACACATCAGATAGAGTGCTAATCTCTAGGGTATATAAAGAACTCAACAAGATAAGCACCACAAAAAAAATAATAATCCAATCAATAAATGGGCCAAGGACCTGAACAGACACTTCTCAGAAGAGAATATACAATCAATCAACAAGTATACGAAAAATGCTCATCATCTCTAGCAATCAGAGAAATGCAAATCAAAACTACTCTAAGATACCATCTCACCCCAGGAATAATGGCAGCTATTATGAAGACAAACAACAACAAATGTTGGCGAGGATGTGGGGGGAAAAGGTACACTCATAAACTGCTGGTGGGACTGCAAATTAGTGCAGCCAATTTGGAAAACAGTATGGAGATTCCTTGGAAAGCTGGGAATGACACAGCTATTCCTCTTCTCAGACTATACCCAAAGGACCTAAAAACTGCATACTAAAGGGACACAGCCACATCAATGTTTATAGCAGCACAATTCACAATAGCTAAACTGTGGAGCCAACCTAGATGCCCTTCAGTGGATGAATGGATAAAAAAAAAAAGTGGCATATATACACAATAGAATATTACTCAGCACTAAAAAAGAATAAGATCATGGCATTTGCAGGGAAATGGATAGCATTAGAGAAGATTATGCTAAGTGAAGTGAAGTTAGACAATCCCCCAAAACCAAATGCTGAATGTTTTCTCTGATATAAAGGGGGTGACTCAAAGTGGGGTAGGGAAGGAGAGCATAGGAGGAAGATTACCTCTAGATAGGGAATAGGGGTGGGAGGGAAAGGAGGGAGAAGGGGAATAGCAAGGATGCTGGAAGGAGACAGCCATCATTATACAAAATACATGTATGAAGATGTGAATTTGGTGTCAACATACCTTATATACAAACAGAAATATGATAAATTGTGGTATAAAGGCATATTAAGAATTGTAATGCAAAAAAATAAGAGAGCTCATGTATAATGGCATAATTTGGTGTGAACATACTTTATATACAGTTACAAAAATTGTGCTGTGAATGGATAATTATGAATGTAATGCATTCCACTATTGTCATGTATGTGAGAAATAAATAAAAAAGGAAAATGTCTTATTATTTATACTTAATCTGAGGAAAGATGGTAACATCCACATATAAGTCCAGATTCAACCCTAGAAGAGTTCACCAAGACAAATTATAATAAAGCTATCAAATATCAAAGGCAAAGTTATGAAAGCAGCAAGAGATTTTAAAATAGTATGTAAAATGGAGTTCAAGCCTGTCAGAGGATCTCAGCAGAAACACTGTAGGCCTGGAGAGCTGGGATGAAATATTCGAAGTGCTAAAAACAAACAAAAACAAACCAAAAAACTACCAGTCTAGAAAACCTTATTTGACAAAGCTGTTCTTCTTAAATGAGAGAGAAAGAAAAACTTTCCCAGGAAAATAAAAGCTGAGGAATTTCATCCCCACTATCTGGCATATAAGAAATGCTAAAGGCTGTTCTTTAAGCTGTAAGAAGAGGACATTAATGAGTAACATGAAAATACCTGAAAATCTGAGACTCACTCTCTAAGCAAATATGTATTAAATTCAGAATACCTTAATAGAGTAATAGTGATGTATAAATCAATTATATTTCAAGAATAGAGATTATAAGAAAAAATATTCAAAACAACTATGGCTGTAATAATTTTCAAGGAATATAAATTTTTAAAAGATGTAAAATTTGGCAATGAAATTGTAAACTGAGAGGAGGTGTAAAAGTGTAGAGACTTTGTAAACAACTGAAGTTAAGTTACAATCAGCTTAAAATAGTCTGGTATAAACATAAGGTGTTTTCTGACAGCTGATGATCAATAAGAAATCTATACTCTCTAAAAAATATAAAAAAGGATTTTTAAATATATACCACCACAGAAAACCATCAAACCATGAAAATCAAGAGAGAAAGAGGAAGAAAGAGGGGAAGGAATGAAGGGAGGGAGGGAGGGAAATATCCATTAATTCCTTGGCGACTCACCTAACTGTAGTGTGTACTGCCAGCATACTGGGAGCTTAGACATTTCCTAAATGATTATAAAATGTAAAGCTATTCGCCATAGCAGCAATTTAAAATATGTTTCTAAATTATTTGTTCATTCAATAGTGCTTTTGGGGAGGGAGGGAAATTCAGTTAGTTTGTTATGTGCAGTCTTTGAATTTCAGTCATATTTTAATATCTGGCTTTTGGTCTTATGTGATCCTCTTATACTGGGGTGAAGCAAAAATATTTTGTTTGTTGAATTGCATTTGCTGTCAGATAGTGTTCTTCATGTTTCCTTTGTGTGATGTATTGCTCTCAATAGTTGATTGACCACTATTATATAATTCTTATATAATGTTATTATATAATTTCATACTATTAGTATTATTGTAGACTAGCCTGCCTTTAAGTCTTCCCTTTTAATTTTGTACTTAATGTTTGCTGTTATATCCACAACTTCTATTTGACTGGATATAGTGTGAATTAGTTTTTGTTCATAATCTGTACACTATCATATATTTGTTCCCTTCCTATCTTGACTGTAAATTAAGATCTTATTTTTTCCTACCTTTTTTTCAGTGGTAGGAAATCATGTCAGGTTTAAATAAGAAGAGCTCAACTATAAATAATATGGTCTTTGTTCAGAAAAAATAAGCTTTGCTTGCTCTCTGTTTTTAAAAAAAATCTTTATTTTTTAGATGTAATTGGACACAATGCCTTTATTTTATTTATTTTTATGTGGTGCTGAGGATTGAACCCAGGGCATCACACATGCTAGGCCAGTGCTCTACTGCTATGCTACAACCACAGCCACTTGCTCTCTGCTTTTTAAATTGACGTGGGTGGCCATATATAATAGACACATAGAAAAAAATAATTTCTTAAATCATTTGCTACCTTGTTTTGATGTAGATGTTCAGAGTCTAAGTTGCCATCACAGATGACTAATTCTAATTTTTCAATCACTTCTTCCAACCTTCATTTTATGGCATGTATTGTTATTATTTTACTCACATATCCATATGCTTCTTCTGGTAGCATAAAAAGAAAATAAAAATAATGGCCCCTTTCTAGTCTTAAAAATGATTATAGTCTTATTGATTAAAAAAATGCAGAAATTCTTAAGTTTTCCAGTTATATTTCTGGAGTAAGCTATGGATTAGGAGCTAAATTTTGACGTGTGAGATTGTTCCTTTCATTTCCTTATCTTTAGACTTTTCAGTTCACTTCATAACTTGGTCCCTATGCACTTTCTTGATACTGATAGGAACGACTGGCTCATTTTTGGTTTTTGAAGAAGTCAATTCTATGATTCCATTTGACTTCGCTGCCTGGCTTTGGTTATATGTTTGATTAATGTTGTGGAATAACACATACCCCACAGTGTCTTACTCAAGAAAGAATGTGTTGTATTTCATGATTCATGGACATGATCAGTTAATGATTCTGATTCGTGTGGGGAAAGCTGGAGTTCTAGTGGGCTGAAATTTTCAAAATAGTTTTATTCACCTAACTAGTATGTACTGCCAGCAGATTGGGGGCTTAGACATGATCGTCATCTCTCAGGTCCCTAAGCAGTCTCTATGCCATTGATATTAATTTGAAATTAAAATATGTTTGTTGGATAATCAGGTTGTCATGAACCCTGCATATTTTATCTACCTTCTGCTTAAAAACTGGAAATGTAGGTCTGGGTTATAGCTCAGTGGTAGAACGCTTGCCTGGCAAATGTGAAGCCCTGGGTTCAATACATAGCATCACAGAAAACAAACAAACACAAAACAACAAAAAGGAGGAAAATTATTTTTTAGTTAATTACATCCTTCCTTAACATTACTGACATTTAAGATAACTTTCAAATGGACAGTATAATAGACAAAGCACATGTTGAAGGAAGAAGTATTACCAGGTATAAACAGGAAATTATATAACAGCAAGAGAACCAAATATAAACTTTTTTAACCCAATAAAAATCCTAAATGTGTACTCATATAATGACAGAACATCAAAATATATCAAGCAGAAATTTATAGAATTTATAAACTTTAAGAAAGTATAAACAAATACACAAATATAGTTTGATATTCCATCATTTCTCTGTCAAAAATTTACAGAAAAAAAGTAGACAGGCAATCACTAAGTAAATACAAAACTGAACAACACAAACATATTATTATGATTAACATTTATAGAATATTTCACCCAGCAATAAATGTTACTCAGCATTAAAAAAGAAGGAAATCTTGCCATTTCCAAGTACATCAATGAACCTGCTGGAGGACATGATGCTAAGTGAAATAAGACAGGCACAGAAACACATATACCACATGATCTCACTTACATATGGGATCTAAAACATGTTAAACTCAGAAACAAAGTAGAATCGGGGCTACAAGGGCTTGGGGGTGAGGGGAAAGGGAGATGGCCAAAAAATACAACTATTTATTTATAAGTTAAATTGTGAACACAAAATGAAAAGTATGTTGACTACCATCAATGCTAATGTATTACATTCTTGAAATTTTCCAAGAGTATTTTCAAGCCTTCTCACCCCCACACACATTCACACATGAAATTGTAACTAGCTGAAGTGGTGCATAAGCTGATTGTGGTAATCTTTTCACATCATCAACATGTATCAATACCTCACAGGAGCAATTTTTATTTCTAAATCATAACCTCAACAAAATTTGGGAGAAAATTTTAAAAGATAGAAATCACACAATATATGTTTCTTAAGAGGAACTTAAACTAGAAGATGAAAAATATCCATAAAATCCCCAACAATTTGGAAATTAAACAACATACTTCTAAATAAAACATAGGTTATTATGTATTAATAGAGGAATCTTCAAGACATTTAATAGAATGAGTTGCAAAAACAACATATAAAATAGGTGTGTTACATCTGAAGTAGCACTTAGAGGGAAATTTTTGGCATTTAATGGTAAAATTAATAAACACCAAGAATCCAACTTTTACCATAATGAAAAAGAAGCAGAAATGTTAATGCAACCTGAAGGAAGTAGAAGGAAGGAAATAATAAAGATAGCATATAGTTCAATGGCATAGGAAAGGGGAAAAAAACTACAATCAATGAAGCCAAAAACCATTTCTTTGAAAATTATTGCTGAAAAAGTGTAAGAAGCAAAAATAACTAATGTTAGGAATGATAGAGGAACTCCACAGACATCAATTAGAGAAAAAGACATGACAAACTCATTTCCTGCACATGAATTTGAGAATTTAGATGAAATAGGCCAATTCATTGAAAGTCACCAATGAATTATCAAACTCACTCAAGAAGAAGTAAACATTTATTTCTATATTAAATGCATGGAATTTGTAGTCAAAAATCTTCCCAACAAAGAAAATCCTAATGTATATGGATCAAAGATAAATTTATTAAGCATTTAATGAAGACAAAATACAAATCTATACCCTGCCTTCCACAAAATAGAATCAAAAGTATCCCTTCCTAACTCATTTTATGAAGACAGAATTATGCAGGTATCAAAACCAAAGATACTCCAGTTGTACACAAAGTAGAGTCACACCATTCGGGTCTTCATACATCTACTTAGGGCAGTGATGTCCATCCCATTCCACCATTTTCCTACCCCCATACCCCCTCTCTGCCCCTCCCTCCCCTTTGCCCTAAAGTTCAACCAGAGATATGAAAAATTGTGCTCTATATGTGTAATATAAATTGTAATGCATTCTGCTATCATATGTAACAAAATAAAATTTAAAATACAAATTTTTTTGAAAGTGAAAAACACACAAAGATACTATAAAAAATACATGTATTTCCACAAATATTAGCAATTTAAATTAACAATATGTGAGGAGGGATAATACATCAGGCCCAAATTGAATTCAACCCAAATTGAATTCACCCCAAGTATCCAAGACCATTTCAGTGTGTTAGTGTGTATATATAATTGAACCCAGGGGTGCTTAACCACTAAGCCACATCCTCTGCCCTTTTTTAAAGTATTTTATTTAGGGACAGAGTCTCACTGAGTTGCTTAGGGCCTTGCCAAGTTGCTGAAGGTAGCTTTGAACTCATGATCCTCCTGCTTCAGCTTCCTGAGCCACTTGCCATTTCAGTTTTTGATAACCTGTCTGTATAAGTCACCATGAAACAGAAAAACTAATGTTTCAGTAGCTACAAAAAATGTTGTTCAAATTCAACATTTATGATAAAACCTGGATCTCCTTATTTCCTTCCTCAACCCTACCTCTGGTAACCACTATTTGTTCTCTCTCTCTCTTCATATTTGAATGTTTGGGTTTTTTTTAAGATTCTACATGTGAGAGCATGCAATATTTTCTTTCTGTGTCTGACTTATTAAATGTAGCATAAATGTCCTCCAGGCTCATATGTTAAAGTGAATGTCAAGATCCCATTCTTTTTAGAGCTGATTAATATTCCATTCTATATGCATACCACTATTTATTTATCCATTCATACATTGATGAACATATAGATTGTTTCCATATATTAAGTATTGTGAATAATGCTACAATGACTATGGCAATGGTGCTGAACATTAAGAGGTGGTGATTTAATTTCCTTTGGGTATATGACCAGAAGAAGGATTACTGGGTCATATGGCAGCAAGAAGTTCAAAAATAGTAAGCCAAGTAAATTAAAAACCCACTAAACCTCATAGTTACTCATTTTTTGTTCGTGTCAGAACACCTAAAATCTACTATTTAAAAAAAAAAAATCTCAAATACAAATTCCTAGAAAAATGCAACCTATCAAGATTGTGTAAGGAAGAAGCAGAAAGTTTCAACAGACCAATAACAAATATAGAGACAGCAGTATTAATGAAAAACCTTCCCAAAAGGAAAAGGCCCAGACCAGATGGCTCCGCAGTTGAATTCTGCCTGATATTTAAAAATGAATATGTACCAATCCTTCTAAAATACCCCCCGCAATAGAACTAAAGGGAATACTTCCAAACAATTTATACAAGGCAACCAACACCTTGACATCAAAGCCAGACAAATACATCACAAGAAAATAAAGTGATAAGCCAGTATCTCTGATGAACACTGATGCCAAAACCCTCAGTAAATATTAGCAAATGGAATTACACAATATATCTAAAAGACTATACATCATGACTAAGTGGTCTTTATCTGTGGCATGTGAAATTTTAACATACTCAAGTCAATTTGTGTGATATATTGTGTTAACAAAATAAAAATAAAAACCACATGACTGATGTGGGCTGATCATTCGCAAAACACTCTCAGTCCAAATTTTGTTCAAATTGGAGAGTCTTTATTTAGCCAATTGGTGACTGCTCCCTGCAGGACCCAAACTGTCTCTGCCAGGAACAGCACCAGGTCTGAGTTCTATGGGGTTTATAAGGGGAAAAAACACATACTTGAAAATGTAGGTGCAGGAAAGCAAGCAGATACAAGGGCTGAGAAAGCAGTTAGCAGAGCAAAAACAGACAATCACATCCTGGGTTTGAGCACATTTGTGGGCATATGAAGTACAGAAAAATGATTTTTTAACATCTTAGAAACAGTTTATATAACAGTTTCACAAAGGAGTCACAAAAATGGAGTCACTATGGCTATATTTACTTAGACTTGCCTATAGCTATACCTTGTATTTAACTATTGTTCCATTAACTTATTACTTATCTGTAACTGTATTATCCTACGGGCTTATACTTACCACCTTACACTGTTCTATATCTTATGTCTAACAACTTAAATCTTATGTCTTACAGTTAGCTCCATGATTACTTCTTTTAACTTTTAGCTAGATTAGCTTAACATTATTTATTCTATAATACTTATCACATAATTCTATTATCCTACTTATTAATATTTTATAACCTATAATTTATAATCTATATTGATCAAACTCAGAACATAACAATGACCATATCAATTAATACAGAAAAAGCATGTGACAATTTCCAATACCCTTTTTTGGTAAAAGCTCTCAACAGTTTAAGTATATAAGGAAAATTCCTCAACATAATAAAGGCTATTTATGAAAAACACAAAAATAAAATCATAATCAAAGGGAAAAAAGTGAAAGCCTACTCTCTAAAATCTGGTATAAGGCAAAGATGACCATTCTTGTCTTAGCTGTTCAACATTGTACTGGACGTACCAAGCAATCAGAGAAGAAAAAGAAATACAAAGATGTACAAATCAGCAATTATTTTCATATCCATCTGCACTGGCATGATCTCATATGTAGAAAGTTCCAAAGACTACACACACACACACAAAAAAAAAAAAAAAAAAAAAAACTTAGAAATAACAAATGAATTCAATAAGATTACAGGATACAAAATCAAGATACAAAAAAAAAAAGAGTTGTATTTCTTTTCACAAAATAATGAATTCAAAAATTCTGTTTATTAAAACATCAAAAAATAATATACTTAGGAATATCTGTCACCAAGAAAATGAAATATCTCTGCTATGAAAAAAAACCCCTGAAAACGCAAATAAAAGGAAAGATATTATATGTTCATGAATCAGAAGAATTGATATCTTTAAATTTTTCATACTGCCTGTTTTTGTTTAGATAAGAGGTGTCCTCCAAAAACTCATATGTGAAACAATGTAATAAAGTTTAAAGGTAAAATGTTGGGTTAGGAAGTTAACCTAATCAGTGAATTAATTCCCTGATAGGGATATTAAACACAAATTCAGCAGATATCAAAAAAATTCAGTTTTGGATCCGAGGTGTCACCGCCTCTGACTTTTCTTGTGGTTATGTTTGCACTGGGAGCTGCCCATGCAAAGGTGCAGGTCAAGATGCCCAGTTGCTCTGGTGATGCCAGCCTGAGAAGGCTCTATCTAAAAATGCAGAGCTGTTATCAGTCGAGGCCTTGAGTTCGGACACCAACACCCAGAGATAAAGGATTCTGAGCAAACAAGATGACCATAATGTCTCACCAGTCCTGTGTCCTTTAGATTGCCTGCTTTGCTGAAATTCCCAAAAATAACCTTTTGATGAAATCTACATAAAAAATGTGCTGAGCTACCTCTGGGTCAGTTAAGCCTCACTAGGGCTTGGCTACCCACCTGGCCCCATCTTTTACTCTCTATGTGTGTCTGTTTGTCTTGTCTTCATCCCCCATCACCCCTCATCTGGTTTCTGAATTAATGGCTGTGCTGGTCGTGGCATTCTGTCTCCTTTCAATTCTTTCTTTATTAGCTTTTTATCATTAGATCAAAACTCTTCGAAACAGTAATGTATACACATTGACTCTAATGCATTTTCTTCTATTTCTTATTTTTGCCTAAGTTCCACTCAAATCAGTTTCCAACCCATGACTACATCAAAACTTATTATCAAGAACAGAGATAACTCTATAGTGCTAAAGCCAATGATCAATTCTTTTTTTTTTTTTACATTTTTTAGTTGTAGATGGACACAATATCTTTGTTTTATTTATTTGTTTGTTTGTTTGTTTATTTGTTTATTTATATTATGTGGTGCTGAGGATCAAACTCAGTGCCTCACACATGTGAGGCAAGCGCTCAACCACTGAGCTACAACCCCAGCCCACCAATGATCAAATCTTAATCCTCCACTCATTTTACCAACCAACTTCATTTAATACAATTAATTATTCTCTCCTTCCTAAAATATCACCTGCTCCCTCATACTTGACTTCCGAGATACCTTCCTCCCACATGTGTTTCTTCTCAGTCTCTTTGCATGTTCCTCTTCATCATCCTGACCTCTAGATGTTGAAGTGCTGCCGCATTTCTTCAGCCTTTGGACTTAATTCTAGATTTTACCTATCGGTATTCTCTTAGTCTTCTCATCCTCTATTCAATTATTTATCTTCAATCTCTATCTCTTCCTGGAAATTTAGATTCATATCTAATTCATATCTAATCTAGTGGCCCATGCAGCATTTTTTATTGAATGTCTAATCAAAATCTCTAACTTGTTCTGTTTCAAACATTCCCTCTCCCACAAAATATTTTCTAATTTCTTCCCAACTCACGAAATGGAAACTTCAATTTTTCCACTTGCTAAACTAAAAATCTTATAGTCATTTTTGACTCCACTCTCTCTCTCACACCTCTACCCCAAAGCTAATCACTTTCCATCAGCTCCACTGTTAATTCCTCAGTGCCTTATCCCCTTGGAATTATTACAACACTCTCTTAATTATCATCCTTGCATCTATTCTTTCCATATGCATTAAGCATTCAACATTAGCATCAATAGTACATTTACAGCCACAATAATTCTGTCTAAATAAAATTTGACCAAGCACTTCCTTCATCGTAAATCTTCAAAGACCAGGTACAAATTGTCAGTTCTTTCATGAAGGCCCAGTACTGATGCCCAGAAGTGATTCTCTGATGCTTTGAGTCTGCCCTCTGATTTCTTGGGTTTTCCCTCTGAGTCACCTTTTATTTTTGCCCATAAAAAGCGATCTGTGTTTACAGCTGAGTAGTGTTCTTAGCCTGCTCCCCACACAGCGTTGTTTTGTGTGTCCTCTGTCAAATCACATGAAGCTTGTACTCTTCATCTTTCATTATCTGTCCTATTTAATCTTGGCATGTTTTACTTCTTCAAACTTTTTGTGGGTCTTTACGTATCATCTCATATCTAAATTTATTAGACAAAAAAAAAAATAACTCAAATCCTTCCAAGATAAATGCTTCTTGACCTTTGATCTTTGTATGGTTTCTGTGTGACAATGACATTGAAAAGTATTGCTCACAGAGGGACTTTATGAGACAAAACTGTAAGATTTAAAATGGGACTACTGTCTACTGCAAAGGGCCTGTAGGATTGATCCAATGTCTGTCTAGACTTAAAAGGGTTCCTTTTGGCTTTGTCTCTCCCTCCAGGTGATTGACTGGCAGCCCCCAGCCTTTTATTTTTGTCCTGAGTCTAGTTGCTGCAAGAGAATGAGAATGAGTCACAATTGTGTTTTCAAGCCCAGAAAATGCTAGATCCTTTATATTTCCTCTAGATTCTATTTCAAAATTAAATAATTCCTTCTTTATCTTTCTGTTTTTGTACACTATAATGAAATCAATTCTTATTTTCAACATTTAAGCTAGAAATCCCCTCCTTAAGATCCATCAATCGGGGGCTGGGATTGTGGCTCAGTGGTAGAGCGCTCGCCTAGCATGTACTAGGCCCTGGGTTCGATCCTCAGCACCACATAATAAATAAATAAATAAAGATTTGTGTAAAAAAAAAAAAAAGATCCATCAATTCATCAGATAAATTTTTTTCTACTTTCCATGTTCTTTCGGGCCTCAGTCTTGTTAAAATTTCATACCCCCCTCCAAAAAAAATCTCGTCTCCTCCAGGTTCCAGTAACATTTTCCTTGTTTTTTACCCTCACCAACAGCCTCCTGGGACAGTCAGGCTTCTGCTAATGGTTTTTCAAGGCAATTCCAGCTCTGACTAGTACATAGTCCCAAAGACAAGGCTACATGTTCTAGATCTGTGTAATTACCAAACAGAGACAGAGTCGGGTTTGGGTCTGCTTATTAATGCTGCCTTACAAACTGATTCTAAATATGGCATAAAACAACAGCCATGTTATTATTGAGGTTTCACTGGGGTTGTGGAATCTAAAAATGTGCTGTTTTCCTAGCATAGAACCATGATTACCTTAGTCTGGGGAGAGTAGGGGGAGGAAGGGACAGAAATGTGGACCAGTGGGTACTAAATTACAGTTTGATAGGAGCAAGGATTTCCATCATTGTATTATATACTGGGATGACTACAGATAGCATTAATGACTGTACATTTTAAAAAGCTATAGGAAAGTATATTGAAAGTTTTCACCATAAGGAAATAACAAATGTTTGAGGAGACAGAAATGCTTAACTTGACTTTGCACCATAAATTACGTACATTGAAATATCACATTACTCCATTAATTGTCACATTTTTATGCTTTTTAGTTAAAGTTAATTTTATTTAAATGAAAATAAGAAAACATAATTTTGAACATAGAGGAAGAAGATGGAAAAAGAAATATAAGGAAGGCTTCAGAATTGTGACTCGAAAAAGGTTTGGAACATAGTTACTGGTGTAACTGGAAATAAGTAAAAGGAAATAGTTCCGGAACATTCTACATTTTGAGAGATTTGTAGTGTGAGAGAAACTGTGAACCCAGCTAAAAGATTCTATTGCCCTAAATAATTTAAAGTTTCTGGATTTGACTTCAAAGAAGTATGATTTGAAAGAAGTACCGTCTCAATAAAAATAAACATGTCCAGATTCCGTTTCAAATTGACCCATGATAGAAGACAGACAAGTAAGAGCAAAAGGCAGAGGGAGAAGCTACAAAGAACAATTGATAAGAGAACTGTTTCAGATAGTGGAATTGGAACATCATAAGGTACATCCCACCATCAGGTCAAGGCCTTTGACAGTCCCTGTGAAACAGGCTTATTAGAGTCTGAGGACATCCATGTATAATCTCACTGCTTTTCTCTTTGTAATGGGAGTTTGCAATTATCTTGTTCTTACTCTATTATACAAGGAGTATGGGCTATAGGTCCACAAAGAGCTACTTTCAGAAATCCTGAACTTTTGGTATCACAGTGACTGAATAAGATATTAATTTTCTGCTTTGAGGAGCAAAGGTGAATGTGTATAGTTTTCCAGTGGCCAATGGGCCCAACTGTCTACAAAAGGCACACTGCACCACTATATTAGAATTAGTGCTGCAAAATGGAAACCCAATAAGGGAATGGGGCTCTCTGCTTCTTTTGATATGGTGTGACTATGCCTAATTCTCAGCAACTATGAGTAGACAAGTGTTTCATTTTTAAGCCAAGTTGATAAATATATCAATGTTTTTTTCTCTTTCTATACTTCAATGTAAATGAGTGTGGCAAATCTGTATTAAAGATATAAGAGCCAGAACCAAGAGTCCGGGGTCTCCATTATTGCTTGGAGGAAAACTACCTAAGAAACAGGGAGGATCATCTGAACTACACACAGTTGAGAAGTAGACTTCTTTGCACATTATTTTTAAAAGGGGTTAGTTGTTATATCAGTGAACATAACCCTAAAAGAAGTAATTTGTAAAAAGTAAAAAAATTATTACATTTAGCTATGAAGATAAGGGAGTTACTAAACTATGCTGTTGAATTCAGGATTCAGTTTCTCATATACTCAGACAACAAGACCAAGCCATACATATTGCCTCCTATGTGCAACAGAGCTAGATAAATAAAACTAGCTTTGGAAATAAAATTATACAAGCATTAATCATTCCACCTTACACAGTTACTATGATTTAGCTACTACTCATATTTTAGCTATTGTAAAGGATACTGGCACATGTGAAATCTGCTACTGAATATTTTAAAGTAGTAAGTAACTTACAATAAGTAAGATACATGCTTGTAATATGCCACATACTACATACCATGAAAGGTAAAATGTGTTTTAAGTCAGAAGAGATTGATTTTCACCCCCTTGGGTAAACTACACTACACGTTTTAGATTAGGAAAAGTGAATCAGGTTCTGATAGGTAAAAATAGCAAAATATTTTCAACAAAGGAGGTATTAATGAGCAGAACTACAGAAAGATAAAAACCGACATTATTTAAGATTCTAATGATTTGAGCCCCTGTTCTTTGGAAGGGAAACTGGGAGATGAAGTTTTTGCGGAAGTGTGCCAGATCAGAGAACTAGGAATCCAAGCAAAAGCTCTTTGCCTTTGTTATTGAAAAAGCCCTTCTTAAGCAATGGACCAGTATTTCCTCTGATTTTTCCCTTCTAGAGCTGATTGGCTTGGGAGAGAATTTGTATAGCAAAAAATAATTGGATTTTTGAACTTAGAAACAAAAATTCTTGTGTGTGCTCTTGCTTACAAAGGTTAAAGCAAACCTAAGAATGACTTGCTTGAACAAAGTCACCTGACCTGGGCAGTGCTGCTTCCTGGTGATTTTGAAAGACTAGCAATCTTTCCCCTCCTCATATTGCAGTGTCTTAGCAAATATTTAAGAGGCTTCTTCTGATGGTTATAATTAAGCTTCAAAGGGAATAGGCAAAGCCAGACATTTAGTTGGCCTGAAACTATTTCCCATTTTTCCATTGTTACCTATGTGCAATTTACCCTTGCCTGTCTTCATCACATTTTCCAAAGGCTGAATAAATATTCAAATTTAGGATGGTAGAAAAAGTCAGAATGCTGGCAAGAAGTTTTAGTACTGTTTTGATTTGGACCTGGCTCTGATTTCACCTTGGACCACTGTCCACACTGTATATTTATGGTATTCCAGGACCTATTTGGTACTGGCCTACGTTCAGTCCTCTTTTCAATGATCTTTACCAGGCATCTTATGCTCCCTCTACTAAACTATTCAACATTGACATACTGAACATCCTTCACACATCTACGTCTGTTCTCCTGGGTTCCAGCTTAGTTTACCTCTGCACGTCTGTCCTCCTCCTATTCTTCAATGTCACTCATTACTACCCTTACTTACAAACTATTGTATTTTGAAGCAGAACTCACATATCTTTCAAGACTCACTTATGCAATTGTATCTTTTCCCCCAGTGGGGCCTTCTCTCATGAGACCATCTTTGCAAAATCATTAACTGAATAAAGATTTATGTTTTCGTAGCCTCTTGAAAAAAATTCATCTTCAAGAATGTTATCATATTATATTAAACTATATTTTGTGTGTGCGTGTGTTTGTATCTGATTTGCTAAATGGAGAGATATTTGAATGCATAGATAATACAATGTTATAAGAACTGTGTTCAAACCTGTTCAAATTGCTTTGAAAACATAGGGGAAGGAAAGCCAAAGAAATCTATAGAAACCACTTTAAAAATTCAACAAAGAAAGGCAAATGAAATTAGAAGGTAGTTTACATAAGAAAACCAACAACATGAACAAATGAATATATATAAAAATTTGGATATTTTTATTTTAAAATGTTCATGACCATGTAAATCCATAAAAGAATTTAAAAGATGTATAAGATAAACTCGTTCTTTGCCTTCAAGATAATTACAATATCATTGTAGACAAAGCACCAAATCTAAATCAATCAGAACATAATATGATAGCAATTAGGAATCAACCTCTCTGGAAAATTTATGAAACTTCTAAAAAGAGAGACATAAATGATCACAGAAATGAAATTCAGCCATGTTCCTTTTTTTTTTTTTTTTTTGTCTAGGTATTAGACCCAGGAGTGCTTTACCATTGAGGAATATTCCCAATTCCCCTCCCCACCCCATCTTTTTTTTTTAATATGAGACATGGTCTCACTAAGTTGTTGAGGCTCTCACTAAATTGTTGAGGCTGGTTTCTAACTTGTGATTCTCTTTTTCAACTTCCCAAGTCACTGGACTTACCAGGCATGCCTCACCGTGCCATGTTCTTTTGAACACTTCTCTACTTTCCAGAGAGGATGTATTTTTAAAATCATGGTCAAATAGGTGCAACATAAAATTCATCACCTTAACCACTTTTAAGTGTACAGCTCACTTCAGTGGTGCTGAGTGCTTTCATATCACACTGCAACCATCGCTAACATCCGTTTCTAGAACTCTTCCATCTTCCCCTACTGAAATTCTATGCCCATTAAACAATATCCTGCATTATCCCTTTTTCCAGGGCCTTTAAACCACGATTCTGCTTTCTGTCCATATGATTCTATTTTAAGGACCTTTAAAATTAGAATCATAGAGTTTGTCTTTTTGTGTCTGACTTATTTCAGTTAGTATGAATGTCCTTAAAACCCATGCATGTTGTAGCAAATGTCAGAATCTCCTTCTATTTAAAGCTGAATAATATACCCTAATTTTATGTAAGTGTGTATGTGTGTAAGTGTGTGTGTGTGTGTGTGTGTGACATATTTTATTAATCCACTTCCCTATTCAAAGACTTGGTTTGCTCCTATATTTTAGTTACTGTGAATAATGTTGCCATGAGCATAGGTGTATAAATACCTCTTTTGATAACTTCTCTTCAAATCTTCTGTGTATATTCTAAGAAGTTCCATCTAGATTTTTATTATCACCTGTGACTGCCTCTGTCCTTATTTTCTTAAATAATTTTTTAATAAATTTGATGCAATCATTAAAGGTGGGAGTCTATATTAGGAATCAAAAAGATTTCACATATTGAGAATGATGACTGGCCAAAATAAATAAGATGAAACTTGATGAAAGACTTTTGATGTAAGTCAAGAAAATAACACACAAAAGGAGAGAGTGACAGAAGTATGACTTCAGATTTAAAGGCCACCTTTTTATGTCTTTCTTTAGGTCAGCTGGAAGAGAGCTAACTGGGACAGTTATCCCTGTGGGTTGCATTAATTAATCCATGAGCACCATTTTGTTCAGTGTTCTGCCAGTTATAGCAGCCCACCCAGTCTACTTTATCCATTCATAATTACAGCATGAAAGACCTTATCTAAGACCTCGTTGAAGTTCAAGTCTGTTGTGTTACTCTATATCTTAGATCTACCAGTCTGGTTACCTAAGTAAGGAAGAGAATAAAGTTACTTTGGACCATTTGTGGTTTTATGTTCAAGCATAATGGCATCCTTCCATCATGTTCCTATATACTAATGTAATCTGTTCTTGAATATTATCTAAATTAATGAATGCTAGACTCTGAAAATTTTGCATTTGAAAATAAGAGATTTAAGGAGGCTTACATAAAAGAGATATGAAATTCAACTCTTAAAAATAAATTCAAGAAGAAATCTCCAAAAACATGAAAAAGAAAACAAAATAAGAAGTAACAAATCTTTAAAAGAAATAAAATTTTCTTAGTATCATACTAAGATTCATGACATCAAGTGACTTCCCAAAGTGTTAGATGGCAGATAATTCTGTATGGCATAGTTTGATTTCCTTGTGGCGAAAGTAATATAAACAAATGTAGATTGCCTGAAGCTTAGAGAAATCAGTTATGAAGGGAAATTGGAGGTAGAGCACAGGAAATGAGTGCAATCTTCAAATTGCAAAAAAAAAAAAAGACTTTCAATCATGTGCTAGGTGGCCCCTGTGCTTTTATATGAGAAACAGAAACTTCACCCTCTCACTCAATTGGAAGCAGGTGAAGATACAGAGATTTCTAAGTGAGAATTCAATTGTTGAAATCCAGCTCTAGGAACCAAAGTAAAAGGAATGGTAGAAAACTAGAGATAAGCAAATACCCACATGTTTTAAACAAGAAGATGATTTGGGGCAGTGGGGGGAAATGGTTGCTAGAAAAGCTACTAATGATCTCCGGTGAACCTATTGCTAAATACAAAATGGAAATTTAAAAGATAAAAATATAGATTCTGTTCACAATGACCAACTAAGCAAATAGTGGTGGCACAAGCATAACTTAACAAAGAAGAACTGTTTCACAAAGAAAGAGAAGAAATAACTATTGATAATTAAGACCAGCAACAGGTAGGGCCAATAGGTGAAACTAAAGTGAATTCAAATGAGGCAGGCACCACTAAATGCCAGCTGAACTTGGCCATAGTAAAGAAGTCCCCAAATATTTTTAGGAAATTTTGTGTTCTATGTTTACTTCTTGTTAATATATTTTTAAAAACATTTAAATTTGAATATTTAAATATTGAAAAATTTTAAATATTTTTAAATATTCAAATGTTTATGTTTGAAAATGTTTAAAACCCTTTCCTGGGTCAAATGAAACATATGCAACATCATAGAATGCCTGCCTAGGGGATGTGAAGAGTGTTGTGATTTAGTCTTCCTTGGTTTGATATCAACAGTTAATGAGCATCCCAGGCAAATGCAGCACCATGGGCTACAAGAGATAAATAGAGATGTGATGGTAACAAATAAGAAACTAGTTGGGTGCGGTGGTGCACACCTATAATCCCAGGAACTCTGGAGGATGAGGCAGGAGGATCACAAGTTCAAAGCCAGCCATAAAAACTTAGAGAGGCCCTAAGCAACTCAGAGTGGCCCTGTCTCTAAATAAAATACAAAAAAAGGGCTGGGAATGGGGCTCAGTAGTTAAATGCCCCTGGGTTCAATCCCCGGTACTAAATAAATAAATAAGAAACTATAAAAAGCTTATTTTGGGAGGGCTATAAAATCTATGATGGGAAGAAGCAGGAAATACGATAAAATGAGTATTTAGGAAAGACAACAGTGGTGACTAATAATCCATGCAGATTCACTCAACGCATATTCCTGGAAAACTTGCCTCATTGCATTTCATAAAAGTGAGAAGCTTGATACCATGCCAGAAAAAAATATGAATTTGATTTCAGTAGTGTAGCCATAGAGATATGTTTGATTCAACAATTTTGCCATGAGACAGAAAAGTCTTATTTACTAGAGAGTTGATACAAAGCTGGCAGGAATTGATAAATAATGACATCCTCAAGCCTACACAGTATTTAGAGAGAGAGAATGCAAAGTCTGCTCAAAAGAGCTAAAGGTATTTAAGTTATAAGAAAGTCAGTAAAAATGAGTATAAAATGCATAAAAATAACTCAAAAAGCTACTCCTATTATAAGACTTGAAGGTTAATAGAAATCCTTCAAATCATATAGCATGTGGCAGAAGCAGTAGAACACACATCTGAGGTCTATCTGGAATCAAAGCTTACAGGTATTCTTGTTGATCACAGAATTATTAAGTTTAAAAGTACTGTGTATATTTCTTAGAACTTGAGACCACATTTGGTATTAAGAAGTTTGAAGTAAATATCTTTTTAATATGTCATTCAAATAATCTATGTTTTATTTTTTTCTGATGAAACATTACTGGAGATCAGACCTAATACATTGGTTAGATCGGATCAAATTTAATGTAAATTAAGATTTGTATGTCAAAATATGAAAGTTCATATTTGAATTATTATCTTTACTGCACAGTCAGATAAGAAAACACTTATCTTGCCAACTAAAGGTATTTTAATCTCAGACATTGAACAAAATTTTTCTGAGTAACTCTTTATTATTGCTGGGCATGGTTGACAGTAGTATGGCCACCACACTGAACAAAAACGTTTCTCACACTAAGTACTCACATTTCAGTGAATTAATGTTTCTCTCTGGTTCTCATTTCTATTTTTTCTCTGTTTCTGGATTTTCTCAAAGATGGTATTTGGATAGAGGACAGAGTCTATATACTTCATGACATGTGTGTGGCATTGATCCCACTTGGATATTCATTACCAGTTAGCTTCTAGTTGTTGATGTCTGTCCCCCAGTGACTGCTGCAGTTGCCTTAGACACTGTATCATGGATGGCATGTGGTGAGTCTCCCTCCTCCTCCTTGTTATCTATCTCATGTGTTTTCTGCTGAATTCTATAATTCTCTCATCAAGCTTGTAAATGCAATGTCTCTTAACTCCAGGCCTATTTGTTCTCTGAAATAAAAACCTTTCTAGTGCATCCAGCCCCCACAGCACTTGTGTATTGTGAGGACTGTAAACTTCAACTGCTTTTTGTTATCTCCATTGAAACATGAGAGACCCCTGTGAATTTTCTATCAGGTCCAAATACTTCAATATCTCCCTTGCTTTTATCTATCTGTTTTCTCCATGCCAAGTCTGATGATGAATTCTTATTCTCTTACAAAAGCCAGGGATTTTGAATCAAGCGAGGATAATAATGTTTAAACTCTGAAATGCCTTTCTCCTTTTCTTCCCAGATGGCTTCCTCCAGTCCAAGGAAGGTTTTTCTTTCCTTATGTAATCCCATGAAAGATACAAAAAACAATCTAAAAAACTAAAAAAATATTGCAAACTAAAAAATATTGAATTTTAATATACTGTGTGACTGGAGATGTTGTAGAGGACCATAATTTAATGCTATGCAATGACTCTTGCTTAGCACTTTTTGGGATTAAAACGGTCACTGTCCTTTTTGAAAATATGGCTGTGTCTCATAACCTATGAAAAATGGTGGAAGGATTCAAGTGTTTGGAGGAAACACAATATATCTGAGAAGTAATATTTCAAAAATCATACATTTTACTATATTCAGTTTTAGGGAAATGAAAATTTATACCAAAAAACCCACATTAACACACACAAACACAACTCTGTGTATATCCTTAGATTCAAACTTAATCATTCTAAAAGCAATGAAACAGCACCTCTTTAAATGAAGTGTATTGGAGAATCAGTAGAAAAATTACAGTCAAAATTAATGTCTTTTTTACATGTATATTAAATAAAATGTAGATGATTTTGTGTATAGTATCTTGCATGGTCATATTTCTGAGTATATGTTTATATAATACATTGTAAACAGAAAAATAGTTGTATAAAGTTTTTGTCTTTACATAAAAGAAAGATGCTTAACTAAGTTTTGAAAGTCACCTGTACCTATGTTGACACTACATTCTTCTACATCAGTAAAAGAGCCATAGCTTCTCTTACCTTCTCTCACACCTCTTTCCCTATTATTTGTTTGTTGTCTTTGCCTGTTTGCTTGCTTTTTTGTTTTTTTTTTTATATGATCTGATATATTACGATTTACTATTGTACTATAGTAATAGTAAACTTGAAACTTTCCATATTTTTCTATCACACCAGGAAATAAAATTCAAACTGCTTTCTTCTATTTACTCTGTGGTCAAAAGGCTAGAATTATACACAGTCTGTGAATAACTGCCTGTAACTTCCTTATTACCTTCTATTATCTCAACTTCTTATTTAAGGAGCTAATTACGTGATTTCCCCAGAGAAAGTTTCTTACATTTAAGTTGTTTTAAAAACACTTTAAAAACTTTCATATGACCTCAGAATCCTAACAAAAATAATTATTCAATATTGTATTTTAAAAAATATTTATATTTGCAATAAAGTATTCTTTCCCTCACAACTATCCAAAGCCAGTATTTAATTTGCCTTTCATAGTCTGAAGATTTGTTGTGGTTTGTAGGATAAGTACTGAAGAAGCAGACTTGAAAATATTCAGAAAAAGAGGGTAAAAGCATTCTATGTAAAACACCCATTGGAAAAAGATCCTTGAAGATTACCAGAAAGCATGAAAAGAAGAAACAGAAGGTAAGGAGAGAATAACATTTTGTGAAAAGTGATTTTGAGAGTTGTATTAGTTGTTCATTGCTGTGACAAAATATCTGAGAAAAAACAACTTAAAGGAGAAGAAATTTATTTTGGATCGTGGTTGCAACCCATGGTCACTTGGTCCTATCACAATGGGTCTGTGGTAAGGCACAACATCATGATGAGGAGGAGATGTGGAGAAAAGCTGTTCATATCATAATGGCCAGGAAGGAGAGAGAGAGAGAGAGAGAGAGAGAGAGAGAGAGAGAGAGAGAGAGAGAGAGGAAATGGATGGCATTAGAGCAGATTATGCTAAGTGAAGCTAGCCAATCCCTAAAAAACAAATGCCAAATGTCTTCTTTGATATAAGGAGAGTAACTAAGAACAGAGTAGGGTGGAAGAGCATGAGAAGAAGATTAACATTAAACAGGGATGAGAGGTGGGAGGGAAAGGGAGAGAGAAGGGAAAATGCATGGAAACGGAAGGAGACCCTCAGAGTTATACAAAAGTACATACAAGAGGAAGTGAGGGGAAGGGGAAAAATAATACAAGGGGGACAAACGAATGTCAGTAGAGGGGGCAGAGAGAGAAGAGGGGAGGGGAGGGGAGGGGAGGGGTGATAGTAGAGGATAGGAAAGGCAGCAGAATACAACAGACACTAGTATGGCAATATGTAAATCAATGGATGTGTAACTGATGTGATTCTGCAATCTGTATATGGGGTAAAAATGGGAGCTCATAACCCACTTGAATCAAATTGTGAAATATGATATATCAAGAACTATGTAATGTTTTGAACAGCCAACAATAAAAAATTAAAAAAAAAAAAATAAAAGCAAAGTGTGAGAAGCAACGACTAAAAATGAAACTTTGGGAAGAGGGGAAAACGTTTAAACAGAAGTTTTAGAAAGGCCACTGTGAGTGTTATGATGAAACATGTCCAACTACCACTGTTACGTTGCTTCTCCTTATTGGTCGATGCTTTCAAATTGTTGTTACTTTGGACACGAGATTATCATTAGACTGACCCTATTCATGGTAGTCATAGGAGTGAAAAGGAGATGGGAAAAAGAGGAGGAAACATTGGAAATGGGATGGGGAGGAGGACGAGGAAGGTAGTAGCATCACCAAAACCAAGGCCATGTAATGTGTCTGCTTCAAAGAATTGTTTCTTATATAATCTCACCTAATGAGAATACGTAGAATTGTTCCACTGTTATTTAAAATTTTCATGGCTTTCTTTAAGGATTTGTCACTGTTATTTTTTCTAATTATCCCTACCCTTCTCATCCCATAAATGTTGGAACAATTTAGATATTGTTTTTAAGGTTATTCATTAGTTTCTTCAAAGCATTTAGTGTCTAACATCTGACTCACGACCTTCGGTGGGGGATGCTCAGGTTGTGTGGGTGAGAGAGAGAAAGAAAGAGGTCACAACACCTTTGAGTGAAAACTTTTTTAGAACTTGCCAAGCCTAAGCCTCCTCTCCCCCCTTGGGCCTTTCCTCACTCTCACATTCATGCTCCATTCTTCCTTCCTTCATCTGCTCTTTATGCTCAGGGGTTTTTATTCGTTTGGTTTTGCAGCACTGGTGACAGAGCCCAGGGTTTCCAGAATACTGGGCAAGTGCTCTCCTTACCACTGAGCTACACCCTTACTCCTACTCAGATGTTTTATTTATTTTTAATTGTCAAAAAAAAAAAAAACAATGAAAAGGACATAATTGTTTTTATCACAGTCACACTTCATTTGGATCAAAGTAGTAACATATTGCTTTATCATCAAACACAATAAAAAAATCTTCCCATTTTGAAGACATAAAAGTCATTCTAAATATTGAAAGTCTTTGGTTTTTTAATGCTGGGGATTCAATTCAGGGCATTCTGCATGCTAGGCAAGAGCTCTTCCAGTGAGCTACATCCCCAGCCCCTCATCCTAAATATTACAATAAATCAAGTTAAAATTTCAAAAAATAGCTTTCCAAAACCAAATGTCTTATGATAAAGGAACACATATGAACTGTGTATATGTTTTCTCAAAACAACTAAAAGAAAACCAGTTATTTAGTTGTATAACTTAATGGCTTATATTTCAGTCGGGCACATTTTTATATAATCTTCCCACATTTTAACTTGTTATGTTGTTACTTATGGTATTTTAAATAGCAGTTTATGTCTCAAGACAGATTTTCTAGCTATCACTCTCACTAGTCCTTCTTTTTACTTCTTTGTTCCTTGCAAAGAAAGTGCTGGTGTCCCGCTGTGTGATCTAGCCTATAATCAAATTGGCCATTGTAGTTATGAAACTCATCTAACTTTCTAAGAAGGTGACATTTAAAAATCTTTATCATAACTACTTAATTTTCATTTTTGCACAATAAAGACAAGTATTAAATATTACTTATTTCAGGTATTCAATTCAGTAATTTTAAAATAATATTCAACAAAGTAAAAATAATGCATTCATTTTGCCTCAAATATTGGGAATCACTGGCATTTGATTGCAATAATGATTTAAAATTAACAAGCTGATTCCTTCCCAGAATACACTTGTTCTGATGACGTTCTGGTGACAAGGTAAAACTCCTCTTCATTTTAGGTACAACACTTGGATGACTTGGATTCCAAAAATCCAAGTTACGCCCAAGGGATTCCATTCCCTGTAGTCACTCATCTGAACCACAGAAACGAGGGACCAGTCTGAAAGAGACACGTATGGAGCAAGTGCAGCTCCAGCTGTGCGTCATCCCTTTAATGAAGTGAAGCCTTAGAGGGAAGAAGAGGGAGGATGTATCAGTTGTTAGGAAAATGTAGGCTACTGGTAGAAAATAACATCCTCTATTAATAAGATCTAAGGTGCGACTCACATAATTGTCGTAATTGTTAAGGTGGATGGGGAACATGCAGCATTTTTTTTTTCATAAATGCCTAAAGTGTGTGGGACTGCATATGGGTTTAGAGAGTGATTTTTATAAAAGAAGGTGGAGATCTCAACTCCCTTTATCCTGTCTATATAAATGTCTGAGCATGTTGTTGTAGTGCTTTCTGGGAAGTGTCTTGACAGAGAACCTAAGCTCAACAAAGCAGTCTTAATCTGAGTGAGCCAGCTGACACCATGAAACTATCAGGTGTCTTTCTGCTCCTCTCTCTGGCTCTTTTCTGCCTTTTCTCAGGTGAGTTGTTTTCTTAAAATTAAAACCCCGTATTATACTGAACTGTAGATGAGAAGAGTAGTTCTTCAGCCTATTTTAAAATTCTAACAATTTTGATACGAAAGACCTATTAGGATAGATCATCATAATAGGGATGATAATGATTGTGATGATGAAAATGATGAGGGTGACAATGATGAAAAAGAATTGCCATCTACCGAGCATATCCTCTACTCTAGGCATGTGCTAAGGGCTGTTATGTATCATATCCTTATTCATTAGTATAAGGAGTTCAGATCCCTGTTTTATATATAAGAAACTGTGGCACAGAGAAGTTAAGAAAATTGTCAGAGTATTTGCAAATAGTAAATAGAATTTCTAATTTGAATCCAGATCTTGTAGACATCACAGTTTATGCTTGCTTCAAAGAACTAATCTGGAGGATGGGTAATTGCTTTAAAATATTGACCTTAATTTTATTCTTGGCTTTCTAAGACAAAGGAAAGCTTTTGTGTCCTTAGTAATTATTACAAAGGCACTCAAATAATTAATATTGAAACAAAGGAGAAATGCTAATTCAATAAGGAAATTCTTGAAGTTATTGAGCCTTAGAATGCAGAAACATGTTATTTGTGAATTAAACAACTTTTAAGCAGGGGGATATATTTGCCACCTTAATGAACAACAGCTGTATATTTTATCAACCGAAGGAATTCAAAGACAATCATACCTCAATATGACTTCTTTTCCTCTGGAGACAAAAAGATTTCTAGGTACCAGGTCTATCTGAATGGACAGACCATTTGTATCTATTTTTCTTCCTTATTATTCTAGTCTTCTATGTTGGGGTGGATGGTGTGTTCACTAGGGTGTCTAGACCCAAGCAAGATCTAGTCCCATCTCGTCTACAAGTAACTGTCAATGGAGAAATGTCTAAACTCTATGAGTTATTCTTTCTTGTATAAAATGCTAGAAATGAGACTAAGCCCTCACACTTTCCATGTATGATCTATTGTTTTCTGTGACAATAGCAGATGGGTTTTGGTGTATAAAAGATTTTAAATGACTTGAACTTCTAGAATCAATTTTTCTATGAGACTTAGCTTCTGGAGAAACCTCTGCCCACAGTCACTGGACACATTTACATAAATAAATATATTTTAAATATGAAAAGAACTGGATAAAGGATTCCTGTGATGTTATGAATTAAACATGACTACTAATGTCAAATAACTTTAATGAGTAGTTCAATAAATTCCTGAGATGGGAGGAAAAAATAGACTTGACTAGGTTAAAATTTAGTTGCAAATACAGTTCCTGAAATATGTTGCTATTTTCTTGTTGCTTCTCTTTACAAAGATGAACTGATCATTAATAGTGTCTGATTGATTTATATGCCAAATTTATCAAAGCATGGGTACTTCATAAACATACTACTATTGGGAGCAAATGTGCCCAAAAGTCAAAATGTTGAAACATAGAAAGATGACTTTCAGTCCAGGCATTTCCATTTTATGGCTTTGTGACCTTTCTGAGCCTCATTTTTCTCATATGTAAAATGGGATATGAAAGGACTACCTCTCTATGGGGAACTAAATGAGAAAAAATGCATGTCAAGTGCTTAACAGAGTGGATGGGTCTTAGTAAGTGTTCAACAAATGTCTTTTTCTATTGCAATAATTAAAATCATATTTGCACAAGGGAGAATTAATTGTTAATTGTAGTAATTTTCCTAGGCCATAAAAATCACTGAAAGTATTTACCAAATTATAGACTCCCAGATCCTATCTGGGAATTTTCAAGGGGTTGTCCAAAGAACTAGTATGTTTAATAACCACCTACTCTGCTAGTTATGAATCCACGAGGTTGGTAAATACTGCTGGAAATTATTACTAACTGCCTTTCAAATTTAAAAGTTCTGTTCTCTCTTTATCCTCATTAACACAGAGTGCACTTTAAGGTATTTCCAGCTGTCCTCTCTTAAGTGATGGCCAGCATTTCAGATGTGTTGCATTCATCCACAATTCTCACGAGGTGGCCTTGGCTCAAACTCAGCAGCCTGTACCAAGATTAGACCTAGGATTTTTATTGTTTCAGTTTTTAACCTCTGAACTAACTGTTCACAATCTAAAATCATGCAGGCTAGTTCAGAAGGAAGAAGAGGAAGAGAAACAAGATTGCATATGTGTATTGTTTTCCTCTTTTAGGAATTTGGAGAGATGTGGAAGGAGAAATGAGGCCTAGAGAAGGGAATGGGTTGGTCCTTACCATTTATTTGGTTTAAACTTTAGCATCTCAGTTCTGAGCTCAGTGATAAGTGGACTCTCCAACTCTGTAACAAAGGCTTTGGGGAGGAACTGCATGGACTGCATTTGGGAATATCAATGTTAGAGGAGATTTTCGAATCCAACTTCTCCAAAATAATACCGAAGAGAGTAAGTCCATCCTCATAGACAATTAATTACTAGGCCAGTAGTATCACAGACATCTTCAGATCCTTAGACCATTTTCTCCCATCTCACCTTAACCTCCAACAAATATTGCCCCTTCATGGCCCGTGCCCTTACAACATAACTTTCCAAGTTTCTTCTGCTCCCTAAAAAAGTGAGCAGATATAAAAATTTAAACTACATGCCATAACTTCTTGAGATAGACAAGAGCCAGGAACAGGTTTTAGGGAGTATTTAAGTTTGCAAATCTCAATCTGTACATGCAAAAAAAATATTGCTTGTATTTATATATTTGTATTTTACACTTTTTTCAGGTGTCGTCAGCCAAGGAGGACAGGTCAGTGCTTAGTTTTATCTATTTTTCTTACCTGGATGGTGCTTGGTTGGTATTCCCTGGCCTAAAAGTTTTCTTTATGATGTGAAAGAGCAAAACAATGAGCAGACAGGCCCAATGCAGAAATCATCTGAAATGATGATTTTTTTAAACTACCAAATTTAAAATAGCCTATGTATGCATTCGTATATTTTGTCAGAGTAGTATGAATATAAATTAAAAATAGGAAAGATATGAGATAAAATTTAGGCTCTATCCCTGACTTCATTATGTGATCTTGGGTGGGGAAATTGGGTTCTCTGAGCTGTGATTTCGATAGTTAAAGAAAAGGAATATTATTATTCACTTCCTAGAATTGAAAGTACATATAACTTGCATAAGCTCTATGAAAATATTTGAGAAACTATAAAAGTTACATGTGGATTACTTATTGATTAGTAATTAGCCTCTGGAGGAGTTAGGACAGCAATATCATTTCTGTTTTAGAAATAAGAGCTGAAAGTAGAGAACTTGTTTAATATTGATGTTCTGAATTGAAGATACACAGACTGGCACAGTCAAATTTAAACACAATGTTGGGTTGAAACTTGGAACGCTCACAATTTGTTTTCATTGTTAGGCTTTTTTTTCTTTCAATTAATTCAACATGTTTTACTACCCTTCATGATCTAACTATCAAAAACTGATATAAATAAGTGCTGTCCTCTCTGCCAATTCTACTCTTATGTCCTCAATGATCTAGACACTATTTGTTGTTTGTTTCTTTCTTTGTTTGGTTTTTAAAAAGTGGTAATTGAATCCTGGGGCATTCTACCACTGAGATACATCATCTGTCCTTTTTATTTTTTATTTTGAGACAGAGTCTTGCTAAGTTGCCCAGGCTGAACTAAAACTTATGATCCTTCTGTTAAAGTCCCACAAGTAGGTTATAGGCATGGGACGCTCTGCCTGACTACACTAGTTGTTGTTTAGTCTTGGTGTATCTAAGAACTCTTGGCATCAAAATTTCCAGACACTACTGCCAACTGACTGAAGTTGGCAAAGAAGTTGAAAAATATTTTCCAACCCTAATATACCCATTATATTGCACAACACTTTGTTTGATTCAAATGTATCATCTTGGAAATTAAGATGCAATTTAAAATTAGTGATAGTTTACAATTAATTACCTCTGTTTTTGTGTGTTTAACACATATATGCATGTGTGTTTGTTTTGCTCTTTTAAAATTGACTCACCATATTTTAATAAGTGTAATAGCAATTCTACCTTAAATATAAAGGCACACACACACATGAAAAGAGCATAAAACTCAGCCTATGTGTTTCACATCCTATTAGGTAGTGAAATATGATGATAAGAGAAATGAGATATATCTAAAAGGCATGAAATATAATCCCAGTTTTCTCATTAACATACAAATCACTTCCTTTCTTTGGACTTTCATTGCTCAGATTTTTAATCATATTTTCTAAAGTTCATGTAAAATCCACTATTTACTGATTTTATTCCTTTAGATGGGCCGAAGTCTTATTGTTTCTTTGCTTCAGGGTCACCTGAGATGTTTTTCAGATATATAGATCCTCCTACAAGAGACTGAACAATAATTGCAGAGGCAAGGGGGTCTGGATCTTCATTCTAAATTATCATCTAGGTGACACACATACAGAATAAATTCTGATCTCTTTTCTCAGGGAGAAATCTGTACAGAGAAAAGCACTGGCCTTAGAGCCAGACAATGCAGATGAGTCCTAATTCAAATACTCACTTGCTCTTTGATTTGGGTAACATATCTTCTCTCCCATTGCCTTGGTGCCACAACTTTAAGATGAGGGGTAGGATTCAATGATCTCTAAGACCTCCTTCCCCACTAAATATTTGAATCACTATGAACTAAGCCTGACCTGTCAAGACTGCTGTCTTTCCTCCACTTAAATAGAAAGGACAGGGAAGGTTCCGCCCTTGCTGATCATGTCATGGCTACCCTTCCTCTTCTGCATGGCTGGAAGGAAACTGGGGCAGGAAAGGAAACTCACATCAGGAGCATGCCTGCTCAGGTCAGGTTCAGACAAGACCAAAGGAAGTCCATCTCAACACTCAAGTCATTCTTTGTGTGTCAAGAATTCTCTCCATGATGAATCATCTAATGGGAGATTATAGTTAGCAATTTAAATTATAGACCTTTAAACATTTCACATTCTTTCATAAAGACTGTTCATGGTCAACAGAGAGCATGTTCCCAGACTTTTGGAATTCATGTTCCAATAAAGTTTTCCCTATAAATATAAATGATTCATATTTGACCAAGTCTTTCATTTCCCTAGGATTAGAGGGTTAGGAAAACTGGTCTTAAATAACATATTAATAAGAACAGTAAAATAAAACTACTATTTACTACAGCAAGCATTTCATTAAAGAAATTGTGGGACAACATCAAAAAGTTTAAAAGACATTCTCAGAAAAAAATAGTCCTTTGAACTGAATAATTTTTTTTTAATTACTCACATTGCTTTTAATGTTTTCTATTTTCCTACCAGGCTCTGTATTTGGGAACCATATCTTTAAAGTGTTGTTTAGATGAGTAGTCTGATTGGAACAAACAGTGAAAACATATTCAAAGGCAATGATTTACAAATATATTCTGCACAATATTTCTTGAGATAATTGTTTATTCTTTTTTTATTTTAAGATAAATATTGGTGGGATTTAAAACAACTAGTAAAAACAATGTTCCATGATTAGAATGAGTTTAGGACTCTTGAATGGTACTAGTTACCTGGATTTTACTTAAAATTAGTAAACTTACAGATATCTAAATATGGTTTGGAGATGTTATCCAGTATCTACAACTTAACTAGAGATGGAAAACCCAAAGCCTCAGAAAGAGGACATGGCTGGCTTGTCTGCCAGTGGCAGAGCAGCCGGGAAACCAACACCCCAGGACCACTGGATCCATATGACCAGGGCTTGAAGCAGCAATAGAAGGCCATGGAAAAGAACTTTGAGCTCTGTAATTATCTAAACAAATATGAGATAGTGATCATCATCATTTCTTTCTTTATTTATTTTTCCTTTTTTTTTTTTTTTTTTTTTTTTTTAGTACTGGGGATTGAACTCAGGGGCACTGGACCACTGAGCCACATCCCCAGCCTTATTTTGTACTTTATTTAGAGACAGGATCTCACTGAGTTGCTTAGCACCTCGTTTTTGCTGAGGCTGGCTTTGAACTCAAGATCATCCTGCCTCTGCCTCCCAAACCACTGGGATTACAGGTTTGCTAATCCTAATTTCTGAAGCAAAAATTATGACAAAAACAATAGTACAAAATGACTTTTCTGTTCATATAAAAAAGATTTGAAACCCAGGAGGAGAAGAAGACAGAAAGCAGAACTTACTCTATCAGTTCAGGCAAGTAATGTTGAGAGCTAGTTCAGGTAGTAAATTTGAAATCAGTCTTATTGAGGTTAAAAAAATAAACAAAAGGAAATTTACAAGAGTCAGGAAATGGCAATGTTTCAGGCTGAGGGTAGGCAGAGGAATCCAAAGAATGATGCTCTTATGAAAAATGGGGAAAAAAAGAGTGTAAAGCTAGAGGGAAAGATATAGAGTTATATTTTGGACATAAATACATATTAAGTATGAATCAAGTTATTGACTAGAGATGTCATATACTATGACAATTCAGAATTAGAGTTTGAGATATTGATGAAATTCAAGGAAAAAGTCTGGGATTTATCAGTATTCTTTGGGAAAAATATATGTTCTTAGAGAAAATCAAGTGTATTAAATTATCTTGAAAATAAACATGATTAATGCCAAAGAGGGATAAAAAGATTTTTAAAAAGAGAATAAGTAGTTGGGGAACCAGAGCACTGACATATTACAAAACACTACAAAGAGTTTTTAAAAGGTTGAAGTAATAAAGAGTCTTTTAAAAGTACATACCATAGGGAATCACAAACTTTTTATAAACAGCCAAGAGGGGTAGTCTGAAAGGCATCTTTTAAAGAACAGTTTCAGCAGAGTAGGAGCTGGAAAAAGCAAGGGGAGGGCACGTCAAGGCAGAGAAGGATTAGGGGGTTAGGAAAACTGGTCTGGTGAAGGATGGAGTTGATTAAGTTGCAAAGATAGTGTTTTGGGGAAAAGAGATGTCGTCCTACATTGAAGCACGTGTGTGTGTGTGTGTGTGTGTGTGTGTGTGTGTTATGTAGTTATACGTGCAGGCATGTGTGCTTGTGAGATTGCAATTTTCTACTGGTTTTATTTGTTCATCTAAAAAACTAGACTAAAATATTTGTGATCACAAGTCTTTAGTTGACTTGGTTGGTGACCCTGAAAGTTCAATTTTTCAACTAAGTCAATGGTTTTGTTGACTGTTATGGGAACTGAAAGGTTCACTCCATTCTGAAATGTTTTAGAAACTACAGTTCTTTGAAGAACCACAAGGGGTCAGGCTGATACTACAATATCATTCTTCTGAGTCTTGACAGTCTTAAAGCTGTAACACCAAAGTCAATAAATGGAATTTCTTCTTAAATTCAACACCACCAAAACAACAAAAAATACAATAAATATCATTAAAATATGATGAATAATAATGAGCTCCAGAAATTCTGGAATGTTATACAATTTACATAACTGGTGTTTACGACAGAAATCTTCCACATAATACTTGGTATTTTACAAAGTGCTTTTATAGGATTAATCATGACATTATGATAATCCTAATTGGTATTCTCAGGCCCATGTTGAATATATAGAAACTTAAACTTAGAATAGTGAAATGTTTCCACAATGTAATGCAGCTAATAAATGAAGGAAGCAACATTTAAACCCAGGTCACTCTAATTCCATCCACTAGGACAACCCCTAACATTTCAGAAGCATTAGGGGCATTTTAATTATATTTAGAGGGATTTCAGACCTCCTGGGTCTTCTAATTGTCTCATGCATGAAACTTCAAAGGAGAAAAGGGAATCCTCCCATCATCTACTGTCTAGACCTGCTTTGACTTCTACTAAGGAACCAGTTATTTGGGTTCTATTTAAAGGAGCCCAAATTAAAAATATAAAAGATGAGAAGAAATTCTGGCAAAGGAAAAGCATGACATTAGGAAATCTTAGTCTACTTCTCCCCAGGTTGTGAGAACTGTGTTCTCTTTCTAGCCCCGATATTCTCTTGTGTCACTCTGCCTCATGGAAGAGATTTGTACATAACTCTGAAGAGGCATTTCTCATCTTCCCCAATTCTTGGGCCCACAGAGAGTGGTACTTCTTCTGTCCACAGCCACCATGCTAAAATTTCTCACACAGTGAATACAGGGAGCTCTCTAGATATAAAAGAAGAAGGATTTGGCCAAAGTTGCTATTTCTTTCACCCAACTGAAGAACTTGAGACTTTTATTTAAGCTGCTTCACTGAAAGTAGTCACTGCTAAATCTTGGACCATTAAACCAAAAAGGGCCATTAAAAACACATAATCTCAGGGGCAGGCCAGTTTCTATGAGCTGCAGATGCCTGTCAGAGCTTCAGTTAGGAGAGACCTCCAGTGAGAAGGTTACTGTCTACATTCCTAATCCAGAACTATTTCAGATGGTGCCCAATGACTGTCTACAACTCTTGCATGACCAACTTTGACCCCTATGAACAACCCTGAGATTCTGGGAACCAGGCAGATCCAATGTTCTTTGGTTCATTTGTTATTTGGCTAAGAAAATGGAGTGCTTCGTCTAAGGTGACACACATAATCATCAGCAGAACGTACTTGCTGCAGACCACTGCAACTTAAAAGAATGAAATCCATCTGTTCTAAGGAGCTATGCTGATTGGTTGGATTTGATATACTGAAATTCTTCTCCCTCCTGGTCCCCTTTCCAGGGGACATAAGCAGGGATATCAAATGGGCTTGAGGGAGGCAGGGTCTGGAGGCTCTCAAAGTGGATGCTCTCCCCAAGTGCCTCTTCCATATCTGCTTTCTAAAGGACAAAAGAGGCTGGATCACAAGATCAAAGGGCCGCAAGCCAGGGAAAGGTGCCTTAAGGAACCGTCTCTTTCAAGTAAGAGACTTTCTTGTTTACTTTGCTCACTGTCTTGAGACTCTAGATGGAGCTGCCTGGTGCTCAGCTTTCCTCCTGCCTGTGCTGGTCCCAGTGAAGCAGTTATCATGCTTGGCACTGTCCTTATCCCAGCTCTTCTTTGCCGCTCTAATGCAGATGAGACTGTGTGCTTCCTGATACAGTGTTGGTTACCAATTCTTCTTTGGATGACCAGCACCCAGAACTGTGTGATAAAATATCAACGATGATACCTTGTTGAATCAAGCACACTGCTGTGAATGTAGACATTAGTGACTTAAATATAAAATACACAAGCTTTCCAGATAAAGGTGCCCTGTAACTTATGCAGGTCTCAAGATTGTCCAGTCTTGTGTCCATTTCAAAACCCAAGGGGATGATCTGTGTTCTGGAAGTAGGATGAAAGGATAGGATTATCCCTCAGGGTGGTGGGGAAAACAAGGACCAGAGCTGATAAGCCCCACACTATCCAGACTCAAGTGTATTTAGTGCCAAATTTCAACAAAAATGTGCGATTTGCAATTTTAGGTACTTTAAACTTAAAATATGTTTTTGACCTAACTGTATGACTCAATGATAAATTTCCCATGCAAACCTTCAGATAAATTTGTTAGTGTACAGTGGTCTGCTAACATCTTTTAAAAAATGATTCCTCTTGATTGTTCATATATTTTCCCAAAACATTATCTTTTAGATAAATGTTGTTGTGTACAAGATATACAGCATGATGTTGTGAGATAAATATGGATATTAAAAGGATGGCCATAGTCAACATATCCATCACCTCAAATAAGTACTCGCGTTTTGTTTGTGTTGGTGTAGGAGCAGCTAAAATATACTCATTTATCATGAATCCCCCATATGGTACAATTGAAGAACTGATAATCCTTATGTTGTATATGAGACCTAATAAGCTATTTTAATGAAACCTACATGTCCTGACTACAAGTGCAATCAAGGGCACATAGTGATAGATGATCTTCAATTCTCTCAGTAAGACTATATTGGAAATCAACCACAGTAAACTGTTGGAAATTCTGAACCAGCAATGAGAAGAAATATGTTCAAGCATTGGGAAGCCACTTAAATTTCCAGAAGACCAGAATTCCCATCTCTCAACTGATTATTAAAATATAGCTAATAGAACTCTCAAGATTATTGCTAGGCCCAACTGAAGTAATCTATATGTAAGTAGCTAAATATTATAAAGCAATTGATAATTATAAAACATTATTTTAATGGAACTAGAACAGAGATAAAGCAAGTTTCCTTCATTCACATGTAAATGCCACTACATGAACATAGCTGTTATTAGAAGGCAATCAGTTTAAGCTATTTCATATTGATTGTACCCTGCAAAAAAAGGCACAAATTTCATTTGCACAACATTCACCAAATTGACATTGCATTAAAATGTCAGACTCCTTTTGAAATACCACTATAACTGAGCCAATATATTAGTGCACAGGTGACATCGTTCCTTCCCATGATTATGGTTACTAATCAGTCAAAACACATAGTCTCAACAAGACTAAAGGCAACCTCAGACTTCTTCTAAACAAAGCAACTTAGGCAGTCATTACTAAATTATTGTAGTGGGCACAAAAATTCAAATTCTACAAACAGACTTTGAGGCAAAATAACTTAATATAAAGACATTAGACTCTGGTTTTCAAGGGATAATAAGTGATGCTGAATCCACTGAAAAAATTATAAAACATTAGGTAATGTCTGGGGGCCCTTGAAAGGATCACCTATGTTTTTATTTTAATTTAATTTGTTTATTTTTATGTGGTACTGAGGATCAAACCCAGTGCCTCACACAAGCAAGGCAAGCACTCTGCCTCTGAGCTACAGCCCCAGCCCACCTATATTTTTATAGTATGCAGAAAAAGTATTATTAGAGCACATCAATACAGTTTTTCAAACTGTAATTTAATGACCTCCAAAACTACTCTCAGTTGGAGTAATTTATTGTTGAAGCAAAAATTCTTAACTATAGCATTGGACATTGTTAATGTATTCCTGAATACAATAATTTTACAGTGTTTTTCTTATAAGGAATTTCCTATGGCTTAAAGAAAAAGTCTCAGTTGTATTTAATGTATTCTACATAAGCAGATAATGAAAGCTATTCTCTAGTTCAGGAAGTTCTTATGTCACAACTATATATACATATATGTCACAAATATACGTATGTATCATATATAAGTAAATGTACATATCTTATATATGTACTCATACATATATGTATTTATTTATATACATATATATTGCAAATATGTATATATATGTATAAATCCATGCATATATCTCTCTATATGTATACACATATATGTTTGTGGCATATATATGTGTGTATACATATATGCACATATACACACATGTATGTACATATACATACATATATATATATATATATATACACACATATATATATTTATTTGTGTGGTTTTAAAATTTCGCTGCCCAAAGCTTCTGTTTGGAGGACAGTCCTTGAGATAGAAGGTGCTGATGTAAATGTCACTGTGCTTACTTTGTAGATCGACTGTGGAGAGTTCCGTGATCCCAAGGTATTCTGTACTCGGGAATCCAACCCCCACTGTGGCTCCGATGGCCAGACATATGGCAATAAATGTTCCTTCTGTAAGGCAGTGGCGTAAGTGTCATACTCACCACACCTGTCCCTTGCAAGCAAAAACTTCCAGAATAAGACTGAGATGCTTTTCTTGAAGCATTTTAGAAAGTTCTACCCATACCTCACTATAGAGACTGAAGAAACAAGACTCAGGCAAATTGATTGAAAACAAATTGTCAAAAGCAACAAATAAAAAACAAAAAACAAATAATTTAAAAATAATGATCATCACTTTACTCTGTTATTATTAGTTTTGATTTATTTTAGGTTATTTTAAAAATTATATATCATATACATAGAAATAACTTTGACACCTTGTATTTTTATTTATTTTTAATTTAAAACATGAATTCATAATGAACACGTTGGTTAGTGTATAACATAACTCACTAATTAATACTGAATTTTCTCAGGAAGGTCAGTGGGGTAGAACAAAATTTGAATATATGGGTGCATACTAATAAGAGGTCCGGAATGTGTAGTCTTCTAGAAAATGACAAATACATGAATATTTGGTTCATTTTTTCACATCTTCTGTCAGGACAGAACTATGACATCAGAGTCTCTTTGCTGTTATTCCTTCTGTTACTTCTGCCTTTTCCATATGTATATCTATTTCCTCACTGAGAATGAGCAATTGGTGCTGAAAGATCTGTCTTATCAAAACAGATTTGCCAGGCATGGTGGTGCATGCCTGTAATCCCAGCAGCTCTGGAGGCTGAGGCAGGAGGATCGCGAATTTAAAGCCAGCCTCAGCAAAAGTGAGGTGCAAAGCAACTCAATGAGTCCTTGTCTCTAAATAAAATACAAAATAGGGCTGGGGATGTAGCTCAGTGGTCAAGTGCCCCTGAGTTCAATCTCCAGTACCAAAAACCAAACCAAAACAACAACAACAAAAAATCCCTGAGATTTGTTTAAGACTTATGCTCTCCAAAGTTAGGCCAGATGTCACTTGTGAGTGTATTTAATTAACCTCTACTACATAATAGATATGGATATCTATAGAATCAAATGAGTGGAAGGACCATGACATGCCATAGCTAAACCTGCTTCCAACCTCTGTGCTGAGTACTTGGGATGTTGCACTGAGGATATTTGTCTTATTTTATTTTATTATTTTTTAGGAAAAGTGATGGGAAGATTATCCTAAAGCATCCAGGAAAATGCTGAATTATAGCCAGTGTTGTATTCTGGCTTGCCGAGTCTCAAATCTCTCTTTACTTCTGTTTTTACTTTTCTTCAGCGAATCCCTTGAATTTGTAAAGACACACCTTCTACTCTATCTGGATCTTCAGGAGTTGATGATGTATTTCCCTTGATTCGCTTGTCAATAAAGTAAATTCTGCAGAAGCATTAACTGTGTTTTTACTTTGAGATCAAGAGAGAATACAGATACATCATAAAATTACTGAAGCAGCATGAAAGTGGATGAGACCTGTTTTTCAAATCTAAATTGACCATCCAATTACTGTGAAATTATAGGAAAATTATCTTTTTTTTCAGTTGTAATCTTCATGAGAGTAATGAAAGATTTTTGAAAAGATGGCCATGTGTTATTCTTACAATTATTTAAAAACACTATTTTTAAGAATTAGATCACATAATGCTGATTCTTCCTAGTTTAAGGAAAAGATTTGGTATAAAAACAAAACTTTTGCGCTTTGTGGACCATAGTATCCTCCTGTATCTGGAATAAGATCTAAACCACATGATCTAACAACATGTGGTACTCAGTTTCCCAGGGTCTACCAGATAGAAAAAAAAAAAAAAGAATAAATTTTCAGTAAACAGTGACTTTTTGATACATGGTAAACATCCAATGAATATCCAGTGAACATACCAAAATCTCCAAAACAATATATATTCTGAGAATGTAGATAAATTTTAAGCTTCATTGTGAAGTTAGAAAACTGTATAAATATTAGAAATCCTGGATTTAATCTGTTACCTGCTAGAGAAAACAGCTCCAATATTCCTTGGAAAACTGGGAATGGAACTATCATTTGACCCAGCTATTCCACTCTGGTTTGTACCCAAAGGACTTAAAATCAGCATACTACAGTGATGCATCCACATCAATGTTTATAGCAGCTCAATTCACAATAGCTAAGCCGTGGAGCTAACCTAGAAGCCGTGGACAAAGAAAATGTGGCATATATACACAATGGAATATTACTCAGCATTAAAAGAGAATAAAATCATGACATTTGCAGGTAAATTGATGGAGTTGGAGAATATAATGCTAAGTGAAGTAAGCCAATCCCAAAAACCCAAATTCCAAATGTCTTCTCTGATATAAGGATGCTGATTCATAATGGGGGTGGATGTGGAGCATAGGAGGAACAGACAAACCTTAGATAGGACAAAGGGGAGGGAGGAGGTATGGGATAGGAAAGATAGTGGAATGAAACAGACTTCATTACCCTAAGTACATGTATGAAAACACGAATGGTGTGACTCTGATTTGTGTACAACCAGAGACATGAAAAATTGTGCTCCATTTGTGTAATATGAATTGAATTGCATTCTGCTGTGATATATAACAAATTAGAATAAATTAAAAAAGAAAACAGCTCCAGTTAGAATAAAACTGAAGGTTGAATACAGCCCTTTTGATAACCAGCTCAGTTTCATTGTAGCTGGCTCTATTCTGTGAAAACCCAGATTGCATATATAAATTGTCTCATCCTGAGAAAGTCAAATGAAAACCTTGGGATTTCCCTTTGATGTTTTCATATAGTAGCACATATTTTTATAAATATATCTTCCTGGGAAGATGTACACAGAGTACCTCTCTGGATACAGTTTCAATGTAATAAATAGCATTTACTGGGTGTCAACTTTGGGGCAGACTTGGTTATGAGTGTTGGATACAGCTGTGGATGGGAGTAAGATGGGCCAACAATCCTTCAACAATTAGGGAGAAGTAGACAAAAACAATGAATGTAATCAACAAGTAAGTGACATCCTAAGAAAGAAGGTGCTAAAGGTTGTAAGACAAAGTTCAGGCCGACTGTGTTCATAGAGAACTGCCAAGGGAGGGGTGGTAGTTTGTGTAGTACTAAAGCCAGTGGTTAGAACTGCTCTACTTGGAAAAATGGGAGATGAGAGAACTGATCAAGCGAATATCTTGTAGAAGAGAAAAAAAGAGAAGTTAGAACACAGTCTTCAAGACTGGAGAACGCCAGATTTGCTCCAAAAAAAAAAAAAAAATATTAACAGTCAAAATATAGGGATTTGGGAAGTGTTAACTATGACATGCATAAAGAAGTTTTAGATAGAAGGGCTCTGATGGGGACTGTTTACTTTGAATTGCATCTGAGATGAACCAATGGACAGGTAGGTGAATAGAATATTGATAAAGTACATGTGGAATCCTTAAAAAAAAAAAAAAAAACATTAAGTAGAAACCAGAGTAGAATGGTAGTTAATGGGGGAAATTAAGTCAAAGTGTAAAACTTTGCAATTATTTAGGATTAATAAGTCTTAGAGATCTATGTATACCATCAGAACTATAGTTAATAATTTTGTATTGATGCTAAAAATGTACCAAGAGAATGGCTATTAGGTATTCTTAACAGAAACACACAAACATACATGTGCACATACAAGTGCACGTGAACACACACACAGAGCTTCTTTGGAATAATATTGATATATAATCTGACTACTTAGCATTTCACAGTGTAAGTATATATAAGAGCATTTTATACACCTTAAGTATGTTCAATAAAAAATATAAAATGTTAGTGATTCGATCTAGATTTACAGGTATTCACTCTAAAATTGTTTTAATATTCCTATACCTTTGGAAATTTTCAATAAAAATATTTATTTGAATGGCAAAATACAAGAGACTGTGTCAACAGGGAACAGATATTCACAATTCAGTGTAGGCCCTTCATTTTTGTGCTATCTAGGGCAGAACATCCTGTTTCAAGTATGGTTTTGTACTTCATGCTCCAAAGCATAACATGATAATTTATTTGATCTGAACACCCATATCTATCATTATACCTTCAGATTAAAATGGGAACATTGCTAAAATTGTATCATACCAGACTTATCATCATTAACTGTCCTCAAATATTTTTATTTCCCCACTCCAATTGGTACCAAGTCACATCTTTTTCAGATTTTTCCCTCTTCCTGGCATTCTAAAGGTACATGCATGACAAAAAATAGTATTTTAAATCAATGATTAGGTTTGAGTGAAGAGGCATTGCAGGGGAATATTTACAACAATGCAAAGGTTTCCAAAGTGAAACATGCACACACACACACACACACACAAAAGCATACTAAAGTAAAAGGAAGTTCAACACTAAAAAGCTATGGAAAATAGTTACTAACATAGAGATTGATTTAACTCATCACTAATGTCAACAAATCTATTTATTGTGTGTGTGTGTGTGTGTTTGTATGTATATATATATATATATATATATATATATATATATATATATAAATCACATTTAAAGTTAGTAATTGCTGTGAATTGTAACCCAGTTTTATAAAAGAGAAGCTTCTTATTCAGAGATTTAAATGATTTTTTTTTTCTACAATCATAGTCTGAGCTGTGGAGTCTAAATATAAACCCAGGATAGTTAGGGAAAATCTCAAATTTCCAAAATATGTATCATGTAATCATAGTAATTTGAGTGATTTGGATTTAAGTGTTGAATTAGAAGGATTAGTCTCATATATATGGTTATATCAGAAATAGAAATATTTAACAAAGGTTTAAGCAAATTTGTAAAGAAGACGACTTTTATCTGTCACAATCCCTGATCTGTATGTTATTAGGTTATTTTGTGGTGGGACTTCAGTTTTAGCTTAAGAAGGTTTCTGTTCAAATGAGCTGACCTACTCTGAGCTAAGCGTCTAATGAACTGCTTTCCTGGTCTTACTTTGACTTTGTTTTTTTCTCACAGAGCTGACACCTCTGACCTTTCAAAATGTGGGTCCATTTCTGTTCAGCAGTTTGAGTTGAAGAGGCAGAATAGATTCTCCCTGCTTTAGTGTAAAAAAGCTTAGGACTTAATGAGGAAAGAGTACCCTTGCATGGCCCAGTTTATCTCACTACAGCACCTTTTAGATTCAATAAAAGGTGTACTAAACGAATGCAAATAATAACGCAAAAATCTTGTGCCTCCTGGGAGTTACTGTGGATCACTTTGAGCATTATCTTTGGCTAAATAATAAAAGTCTTATTGAGTATATATAGTATCATTTGTTTTCAATCAAAACAGAGTATGTCTCCCCATGTTATTATGTCTTCTCCAGTTTCTATTGGCAAAGATTTATAATTTTCAATTAAATTTATTGGCTATGTATTTTCAGGGTTTTTCCTCCTTTGGCAATATTAGGGATTAAATCCAGAGACACTCTACTACTGAGCTATATACTCAGCCCTTTTTATTTTTTATTTGTATAAAGAGTGTTACTAAGTTGCTGAGGCTGGCCTTGAACTCATGATCCTCCCTCCTCAGCCTCCTGAGTTTCTAGGGTTTCAGGTGTGTGCTACTGCACCTGGCAAGTATTTTCATCTTTTGATAATGTTATAAATAGACTTGGCACTGTGGTGACACATTCCTATAATCCTAGCAACTCAGGAGGTTGAGGCATGAAGATGATGAGTTCAAAGACAGCTTCAGCAACTTAGCAAAACTCCAAGCAACTCAGCAAGACTCTGTTTCTAATAAAATATTAAAAAGGGCTGAGATGTAGCTCAGTGGTTAAGTTCCCCTGGGTTGAATCCCTGGTACCCAAATAATAATAATAATAATAATAATAATAATAATAACAACAACAACAATAATAATAATAATAATAAATTTAAAAATGGACTTGGTCTCTTAGTTTCTTTTTGGATTGTTGTTGTTAGTGTATAGATATATAGCTGATTTTGTGTTGATTTTGTATTATATACTTTATCCAATTCTTTTATTAGCTCTAAAAGTATTTTTGTGGAATCTTAAGGGTTTTACATTTGAGGTCATGGCATCAAAAACCAAGAATAATTTTGTTTCTTCTTTTCCAATTTAGACATATTTATTTATTTTTCTTTTCTAATTGATCTGGCTAGAACTTCCAATCCTATTTTGGATAAAAGTATGAAACTAGTCTTTTGTTTGGTTCCCAACCCTTAGGAGGAAGATTTTGTTCTTTCACAATTACATTGAATGTTAGCTAAGGATTTCCAAATATGGCCTTTGTCATCTTGAAGTTTTCTTCTATTCCTAATTTACTGATATTTTAACCAAGTAAGTATATTGAAATTGTTCAAATACTTTTTCTACATCAATCAAATTTTCCCCCTTTCATTCTACTAATGAGGTATCACTCATCCATCGATTGATTTTATAAAGTGAAATATTTTTACATTCAGGGATAAAGCCCACTTAGACAGGTGTTTGAGCCTTTTCCTATGCTGCTGAATATGATTTGCTAGTAATTTCTTGAGCAATTTTTGCATCAATATTCATAAGAGATATTGGTCCACAGGTTTATTTTTTATAGTATATATACCCATATTTTGTATCAGGGTAATTTTGGCTTCATAAAGTAAATTATAAAATTTCCTCCACTTCAACATATGAGAAGGATTGGTGTTCCTTCTTATGTAAATATTTGGTGGAATTAACCAGTTAAGTAATCTGATATATAGTTTTTCTGCATTGGAAAGTTTTAATTACTGATTAAGTCTCCTTACTAGTCAGATTTTTATTCTATATACTTCAGTTTTAGTAGATTGTAAATTTCCAGAAACCTATCCATTTTCTTTAGTTTATGCATTTGTTGGCATAAATATTGACATATAACTGTGGTATTCTCTTACTATTTTTATTTCTGTAAAATTAATGGTAATGTTTCCACTTTCATTTCTGATTTTAAAATTTGAGTGTTCTCTCTTTCTCAGTCAATTTAGCTATAGCTTCATCATTTTTTTTCAAAACCCAAGTTTGGTCTTGTTGATTTTCTTTATTGTTTTTTATTCTCTGTATTACTTATGTCTACTTTGAAATCATCATTTTCCTATTTTTGGTTAGCTTTGGGATAGGATTGCTTTTTCTTGTCTAATCCCTCAAATTATACAATTTGAATCTTGATTGCAGTTCTTTCTTCTTTTTTATTGCACCTACATAGATATTTTATGAGAACCAGTTTGATTATGAATAGTTGACTAGTAACACACATTTTATAAAGTCAATTTTACCATAGAACCAATAATTTTTATCTTTTATGTTTTGCTTTATCTCTTTGGGGCAAGATTACCACAAGAATGGAAACATTGCCAGTGTTTATTAATAAATCCCCAAGGTATAAAGCAACAAGGGACACACATACTTGGTGGTAAAAAATACAATGAGATAAGTAACTTAAATTCATACCAGGATTTTTTTGAGATTTGTTATACATTGTGTAGCATAATAAAATTTAAAAAAATGAAGTGTCTACAGAATACAGACCAGTGAAAGCAGCTGTTGTAGGATACTGGAAATGAGAAATGTGGTGATTTGTGAACTACATGCCCCATTAAATCAAAATATAGCAGCGCAGACAGAGTGAAAGAGCCGTGGGCTGATTCCAGGGTCTCCAGCTTGAAATCACTGCTTTAGAAAATCAGCCTTCACCACTAGGGGGGTGTGGGGGGCATGTTCTCAAACAAAGAGAGATTAGAAAATGCCCAAGAGAAACATCAAAAAGCATGTGGGAAAGCATGATTTGAACTATTTTATTAAAAATAAAACAATACAGCTAAGGTGAAATTCTTACCTAAAATATAGGAAAATATGAGATGTGAATAGGAAATATGTAAAGGTGAGGGACATGTTGTTGTTCAGGAGTAGAGGGGGGCGGGTCCGATGTGGGAAAAGCACCAATGTCAGGTCCCAGCAACAGTGGCCATTACCTGAATTATTTTCTCTTTCATCTGAATAGTCTGACCTAATAAACACAGTGCTCCTTAAGTTCTCATTAGGAGGAAATTGTTTGCTCACCCAATAAAACCTAGCTCTTCTGCTGCAAAAAACTTGTTTGGTGTGCAGTGATTTTAAAAGTTTTACATTCCAAGCACCACCCCCCCCCCCAAAAAAAAAAAAAAAAAAAAAAAGCTTTGGAGATGTATGCAGACATCATTAAATACCTTCCTACTGAGTATAAAGAAGCATTGAGCCACTCCTGTAGGTGTCATAATTAATTATAGGTTAATTCCTGGGACTTATTGAAAACTTTCATGCATTTTTTTTATATGAGTGAAACTGCAGAATCTTATGAACGCATCACCGGGCATGAATTCCTTCTCAAACTCTAAGAAGACTAGCTTTTTGTTTCTAAAATCCTGGAATCTGGGAAGAAACTTGCTTCTGCCTGCTGATAAGCAAGCACATGCCTGGTTTGTAGAGAATTGTTGCACCATGCTGCTTAGATGAGAAAGAGGACACTGCAGAAACACACTGAGGGGGACGGGAATATGTAGTCCAGAAGATCAAGAAAAGCAAAAAGGTAGCAAAAGAGAAGACTTGTTCTTTTTCATGGATTTCCTTCTTGCTTCTCTTGCTCAAATGCATCTCCTCTAGGGGGGTTGTGACCAGGCAGCCTCTGTCCTTGCCATCAATCTAATGTGCACATTTGTACTACAGACAGCCTGTCAGTCTATTTTCTGCTGAGTGCAGAGTCCCTGAAAAGAACTGGATTTGGAGTAAGAGGGATATGTTTGGCTTGGTTTCTCCTAAGAATTAGGAGTTAAGTAAGTTTCTAAGGCTCAATTGTGACACATATTCAATAATGATTAGACATCACAGGGGAAAAATGAATAAATAAATATAATGTGCATATAGTCTCTTCTCTCTTTTTTAAATGTTATATTTATCTTCTTAAATTCATAATTTTATTGTTTATTTTAAATTTAATATTGTTGATGGATATGACATGACTTCACATGTGACTGAAGTACAATGTGATATTCCAGCACAGGCAAAGAGCATGTCCTGATCAAATCAGTGCAACTAGCATTTTTTCTCTCTCTGTATATTTATATTTTTCTCTTCTAGATCTTTGCAGAACATCCTGAATCACTTTTAAATTTTTATAGTCAAAATTAAATCACAAATACAGAGTTCTTCCATACACCCTTCTCCCAGTGTATACTCAGCTTCTTCTACCGCTGTCCACCACTGGGGTGCGTTTGTTACAGGAGATGAATCAACACTGACATGTCATTATTATCAACCAAAGTCCACGGTTTAGAGTTTATTCTTTGTGTCACACATTTTCTGTATTTTGACAAATGTCTAAACACGTGTCTACCTTATTAGTATCATACAAAACTTTCACAGCCCCCCCAAACCCCCATACTCCCCGTTCTCACTCTCTCCCCGAACTTCTAGCAACCACTGATTTTTTTATTGCCTCTATAGTTTTGCCTTATTCAGAATATCATGCAGTTGAAATCTTACAGCATGTGTTCTTTTCAGATTGACTTTTTTCACTCATCAACATGAAGGGGTTTTTTTCTTCTAGGTCTTTTTGTGACTGTTTCACATTCTCCTCAGCATTTGCTGTTGTCGGTGCTTTAGATTTTAGCCATTTCAATGGATGTGCAGTGCTATCTCATTGTTTTAATTTGCAGTTACCTAATGATACGTATTGCCAACTAGCCGGGCTGGTGACCTATGCTGGGTTCACAAGAGCTGGATGCACCAATAACTTAAGAAAACAGGGAAAGCAGCACTCAACATGCAGAAATACCTTTCTTGCAGGAATCAGGGTTGGCTCTGGACCTTAAAGGGTCAGTTGGAAAAAGAGAGTGAGCCACCTGAAAATCCTCTATTCATTGGGGAGACATTGGAGAAAGTTCCACCCAAATGAGGCAAGGGATTGGGTTTCAGGGGAGTATAGCCCGGTCTCACTGGGTGACGCCCCTCCCAGAACATCATTCCCTGCTAAGTGGAGGTGGGGTCCACCTGCTCTTTGCTGCTAGCAAAAGCCAGTCCCACACATCTCTGGTGCTTAAGGCTAAGGGTCTGTGCTCACTCCTGTGTGGCAGCTCCTGACAGATTTTTTCCAGATACTCATTTTGTATCTTCTTTGTTGAGATGAAAAGTCAGATCTTTTCCTATTGTTAACTTTCAAGAGGTTTTTTTTTTTTTTTTTTTTTTTTTTTTTCAAAAACTCTTTATCTCATAAGCCTTCAGCAAATATTTTCTGGTCTGTGGCTTGTCTTTTAATTCTCTTGGTAGTTCTCCTTCCCAGAGCAGGAGATTTAAATGTTAATGAAGTGCAACTTTGCTGCAGTCTGGCTGGGCACAAAATCAAGAGCCACTCACAGCCTTGTAGATTCAAACAGCAATTCTTTATTCCCGAACTCACACCAGCACTCTACAAGCGCGTTCTGGGGAAATCTACCAGCACTCTACATCCCAAATACTCTCTCAATCCCGCGAGAACTCAACAGGAACTCAAGAAGCAGGCAGGCGCCTGAGGCAGCAGGATACGCCCTATTCCCAGCAGGAATCACCTTAAACCTGGAACCACCCTAAACCCACCCCGATGATCCTCCCTAAACCCGGATCCGCCCTGGTCCTTGAGCAAGGTCACCTTTCATGCAATGTCACTGCAAATGACCTGGGTCCAAGGCAAGCCCATTTCCACAATGGAGAGTCCGTCCTCTAAGCAACATGGGGTAGGCTGACAAGGAAATTGCCATGTGTCGTACCTACTTAGCTATGGCTCTCAGCACAACTTACCAAGTCTTTCTCTCATAGATCAGTCTTCATTGTTGTAAAAAAAAAAAATCATTACCAAAACCAAAGATGTTCATTTTCTTTCTATATTATCTTCTGGAAACTTTATAGCCTTATAAGTCACTTTTAGGTCAGTGATCCATTTTGAGTTAATTTTTGTGAGGATATAAAATCTGTGTTCATGTGGAAGTCCAATTGTTTCAGCAGCATTTGCTGAAAAACTTCTTTCTTCACTGCATGGCCTTTGCTCCACTGTCATACCTCAGTTAGCTGTATATATACAGTTAGCTGTGAGTATGTATCTGTACTTTTTGTTCTGCCCATCTCTGTTTTTGTTTTTTTTTTTGCCATTATCACTATATTAATTACTATAACTATACAAAGTGCTGCCATAGTGTAGTCAGTTCCCTGACTTTGTTCTCCTTCATTGTTGTAACAGCTAACAACCTCTCAACATTTTTATGTTCTGTATTTTTCCATAATCTTTTAATATGATTTACTTATTCCAAAGAATAATAAAAATATTTAGAAGAAGCTGGGCTTGGTGGAGCACACCTGTTATCATAGTGGCTTTAGAGGTTGACATAGACGGATCATCTTAGCATCTTAGCAAGCCCCTAAACAACTCATTGAGACCCTTAAAGTCTATTTTAAAAACTATGTGTATATATGCATTTTAGATTGAGGTGTTTCAAATCCTTTCCAAAGAGTAGGAAGCAGAAAGTTTATGAATAAATATGATAAAGATTATATGGAGTTCATATAATTTTTAAAACTACTGAGAAGTCATATGATAGCCAATTTGAGAACCCAAAACTTGCTTTTTTTCTCTCTCTCTTATATAATGGAAGATTTAATCTTATCCCTAATTTAACCATTTCTCTACCTTTGAAAACCAATGAGAAAACCAATTGAGTAACATCTCTGACCACTAGCAAAATCTTGCAAAACTGAACTAGCAGCTAATTCTCTGTTCTGAATAAGTGAGGCCTATAAATATCAACCTTTATATGAAAGCCAAAAACTTTCTTGAGGCATTGTTAAAGGTTAAAAAAAAACAATAATAATAAGACTGAAGTATTGTAGATACTGATATGAGATGCAGTAAGTTAGACAAGATGAGTTCTGGGAATGGATATTTAATGTCAGTCCAGCAGTCCAGGACATAAGACATTAAATTGAACACTTACACAACACTCCAGTGCCCACAACTCTTAACCACTTTAAACTGTTTTCCACTGCCGCAGTCTGGCTGGGCACAATTCATGAGCCACTTGTCAAGCAGAAACGAACTTTATTTTTAGAACATCATACACACCGCACCACAGGAGCTCTTCAGGAATTCCCTCAGAGCCCAACTGCCACCACCAGCTTCCTGGGAGCCTCTCAACCCCCACTCCTCCCGCTCTTGAGGCCGATTGGCTGGGTCCATGGGCGGAGCCCAAAGAGTCCCTCAATGAGCAGCTCCGTGGTCTGAAAGGGCGGGGAAACAACCCAATGAGCATCACCGAAGAGGAGCCAATCAGCTGGCAGCTGGAAGTTTGCTGGGGCCGTCGTGAGCCAATCAGCTGGAAGTTTGCTGGGGCTGCTTTTGCTGTGGCTCTCAACATTCCACAAAGTAGAAAAAGTGACCTTTATAATTATTTTTAAACATGTTACTCTTGTATATACACCTTAGGTTTAGAGTAAGAATAATACAAAATCTTTAGCAGTGAGTTCTCATCCTGACCAAAATGCTGTCAGAGGAATTGGATTTACACTTCCCCCTGGAATAACCAATAAACTAGACAAATATATAACATAATGTTTTTAATTCATTGAACTTTAAGCCCAGGATCCTTAGGGTGGAAAGAAATGAGGTGACTCCTCAGATGGCACCAGTCAGCCTCCTGGAGAGTGTCCAGGTAGAAAGCACAGGAAAGGAGACCTGAGCAGAGTCTCCATAGTCGCCATCAAGGGAGGACAGGGTAATAGAGTTCACGGGACAAAGTGGCAGACCTCTCAGGAGATCTGCAGAGCAGTTCCCTCTAGTCTTCAGCGGGATGATGATCACCAGGTGTGTGCCAAGAAACTGCATGGGGCCAAGAGAAGACACACAGTGGAGCACGCTGAAAATGTTTTAAGGTCCTCACAGGAAACTGAAAATGTTTTAAGGCCACATTATTTAGAGTAGAAAGCATCAAAAGGCACAGCATGTGGAAAAGTGTTCAGAAGAGCCTTGTCTCTGAAGTGGATTAAAATTGGACCTAGCCCAAAGACTGTTTTGGTGAGATTTAGCAAAGATTCAAAGCCAATCTTAAATAAATAAATTTTTTTTAATTAGCTACTTCAAGTAATTTAATTTAATTGCTTTAAAGGACAGATGAAACTCATTTGTGGAAATTACAAAACTATCCAAAGACCAACAAAATAACCAATGAGTATGACCAGTGCCTGGTATCCAAAGAAGCAGGAAAGTATCATTCATAATCTGAAAAAAAAAATCAGTCATATAAACAGAAGACCCAAACTATAAACAAGTTTATTAAATCAGTTATCCTATATGTTCAAGAAAGTAGGAGAGTTTATTTAGCAAATCCAAGGAAGAAATGAAGAAAACAATGCAAGTATGTTTCTAAAGATAAAAGATCACTATGATTGAAAAGGAAAGTGTACCATATGGTGCTAACAGCCAATTTAATGCTGCAGAAAAAAAGATATGCAAATTTGGAGACACTGTATTATAAATAAATAGAAGTAAAATACAGAGCAAAAATACAAAAAAGGGAATGGAGAAAACATCAGTGAGTTGTGAGACAACTTCACACAGACTGGAATGGTGATGCTGAGATGCAAATATTTGAAAAAGCAGCAGTTAGAAGTTTTTCAAATTTGATAAAATCTCTAATTCCAGAAATCTATGGATCATTTTTCTAAAAGATTTCTGAGAATTTTCTCTATTTTAAACTTTTATTTGTTGTTTTTAGTTATTCATGACAGTAGAATGTATTTTTACAAATTATACATACATAACATATAACTTATTCTATTTAGGATCCCATTCTTGTGATTGTTACTGAGTTACCCTGGTCATGTATACAAATATAAGGCTAGGAAAATTTTATTTTATTAATTCTGCTGTCTTCCTATTTTCCTTCTCCCACACTTCCCTTTTTTTCCCTTTGTCTTATCCAATGGATTTCTATTATTCCCCTCTCCAACAGAGAGAACATTCAGCCATTGGTTTTTTGAAATTGGGTTATTTCAGTTAGCACAGTACTCTTCAGCTCCATCCATTTACTGCTAAATGCCATTATTTCATTCTTACTTATGATTGAGTAATATTCCATTGTGTATCTATATTACATTTTCTTTATTCATTCATCCATTGAAGGACACCTAGGTTGTTTCCATAGCTTGACTATTGTGAGTAGAGCTGCAATAAACATTGATGTTGCTGCATCAGTATGCTGTTTTAAGGTTCTTTAGGTATAAAATGAAGAGTGGGATAACTGCATCAAATGGTAGTTCCATTACAAGTTTTCTAAGAAATCTCCATACTGCTTTCTATAGTAGTTGCACCAATTTGCAATCCCACCAACAATGTATGAGAGCACCCTTTCTTCCTACATCCTTGCCAACATTTTTTGTTACTTGTATTCTTTATACTTGCCATTCTGACTTGAGTGTGATTTTAATTTGCATTTCTCTAATTGCTATATATGTTGAACAATTTTTCATATATTTTTGACTATTCATATTCTTCTTCTGTGAAATGTTTGTTCAGTCCCTTTGCCCATTTATTGATTGGTTATTTATTTTTCTGGCATTAAGTTTTTTGAGTTTTCTGTATATCCTGGAAATTAATGCCTTACCTGAGGTACTAGTGGTGAAGATTTTTCCCTATTCTGTAGGATCTCTGTTCATGTTCTTAATTGTTTCATTTGCTGTGAATAAACTTTTCAGTTTGATACCATTCCATTCATTGATTCTTGATTTTACTTCCTGCGCTTTAGGAGTCATATTGAGGAAGTCTGTACCTAAGCCAACATGATAAAGAGTTGGGCTTAATTTTTCTTCTAGAAGGCATAGGATCTCTGGTCTAATGCCTAGGTCCTTGATCCACTTAGAGTTGAGTTTTTTGCAGGGTGAGATATAGAAGTTCAATTTCATTCTGTTACATATGGATTTCCAATTTTCCTAGCAACATATGTTGAAGAGTCTATCTTTTCTCCAATGTATGTTTATGGTGCCTTTGTCTAGGATTAGATAACTGTATTTATGTGGGTGTGTCTTAGTGTCTTCTGTTCCATTGGTCTTCATGTCAGTTTTAGTGCCAATACCATGCTGTCTTTGTCACTATAGCTCTGAAGTATACTTTAAGGTTTGGTATTGTGATGCCTCCTGTATCACTTTCACAGTAAGTATAGTAAGAACATACCTTAACATTGTAAAAGTTATGTATACTACACCCAAGGCCAACATCATTCTAAATGGAGAAAAACTGAAAGCATTCCCTCTAAAAACTGGAACAAAACAGGGATGCCCTTTTTTTTACCACTCCTATTCAACACAGTCCTTGAAACTCTAGCCTGACCAATCACACAAAAGGAAGAAATTAAAGGGATACAGTTAGAAAAAGAAGAACTCAAACCATCCTTATTTGTGGATGACATGATTTTATATTTAGAATACCCAAAAATCTCTATTAGAAAGCTTATAGCACTCATAAACAAACTCAGCAAAGTAGCAGGGTTTAAAATCAACACCAATAAATCAATTGTATTTCTGTAAACCAAGGATGAAAGAGAAATCAGGAAAACTTTCACCTTGACAATAGCCTCAAAAAAATTTATTTGGGAATCAACCTAACAAAAGAAGTGAAAGACCTCTATAATAAAAACTACAGAAACTAAAGAAAGAAATTGAAGAGGAAATCAGAAAATAAAAAGATATCCTGTGTTCCTAGATGGGCAGAATCAATGTTGTCAAAATGGCCATACTACCAAAATCACTATACAGATTTAATAAAATTCCTATAAAGGTAATGAAATTTCTATAAAGATTCAATGACATTCTTCACAGAAATAGAAAAAGCAATCATGAAATTCATTTGGAAAAATGAGATCTATGGATCTTAATGGATCCTGAATACAAGAAACATGGAATTCTTTATGACATCCTGTAAAACAAAAACAAAAAAAAAAAAAAAAAACCCTTAAGATCCACCTTTGCATTTGAATTTAAACATTACTCTTTAAAAAAGAGAAAAAAAAAAACAAGAAAAAAAAAGCACATTTGTTCTTATTTTCTTTCTTCTGTACTACTACCTTGGAACACCTATTGTCCCTTTATGTACCTCTCAGTACCTCAGTACCTTTTAATGACTCAGAGGACCAAGTCCTCTGTGAAGCCTGATCATGAGCACCTCTTCTCTGCCATTTCCCCACATTAATTTCAGCTGAATATATGTGAATATGCTCTCTTTGGAGCTTGCCTGAGTATCTCCGTATAGCTTTAATCAACTTGATTTCTTCTCCTGTTAATTGGGAGCGTCTCATATTCGTGTTTAAATTCACAAAATATAACAAAGTTCCTAGTAGATTCCACCTTCAAGTGTTCAGGAGTGAAGAATGTAAGCACTATAAATATGTCTTTGTTGTCACCATATTTTCAACATCGAGTAACACCTGAAATTAATCACTGCTCAGTTATTATTTTTGAAGGGAGGAAGGAATTTTTATTAGCTCACATTTGCAAAATAAAATGGTGTTTATGTGCCTGTATGTGCCAGACATTGTTCTGAGCCTGTTGGCACAGCAGAGAAAAAAATTCACAAGCTTGCATTCTAGCGCATATGTGCCTGCATTCGTGTGCTTGTTCAAATTGTTCAGACATCCCGCAGGTCATGGCTACATGAAAGCTTTGGGGCCCCAAGGCTGTGCTAGAGGCAGGTCCAAAATATAATTGTTTGCAATTATATTGCAATTATTAATTTATTAATTATTAATTGCAATTATAGTGACTTGATTGCAATTATCACTGTGTGTTGAACAGAGAAAATTCTGGGTGTGTTATTTGTAGTACATTTCAGTTTCCCTAAACATAATTTTGACCATTGTTTCTGACTGTTTGAAAAAGAACTGAAATAAGCATCTTTGGTTTGCAGTGTCTCTCCTCTTTTGAGAAATAGATTACATAATCAGGGTGGAGGATGTGACTGACAAATGTATAGGTACTTAAATTCATGCATATGGATCCACTTATAAATGCATCCTATAGAACACCCACAGTGTTGAACTCTATTAGCCTATTTCCTACAGACCTTTCAGATCTCATTGACCATGAAGCTATCAGGTACTTTTCTGCTTTTGGTCAGCCTGGCCTGCTTCTTCCTTTTCACAGGTGAGTTGTTCATTTCATGTATGTACATATGGAATTCTGGACCAGACTGTCAATGTCAGCAGTTACGATGGGATGTTTTTGTTGTTGACGATGAGGATGATGATGATGATGATGATAAAGTTGATTAATAATGGTGACTACCTGTCATACTTTTGATTTAGAAGGGACTTTAATGCACAAGTTAGCTACTATGATTTTCTCTTTAATACTTTACAAGAAATAGTTTTATCAAATTCTTTAAAAAAAAAAAAAAGAAGAAGAAGAAAAATCACATCCCATGAGCCAAGAAGTCTGTACTAATGGACCCCAGAGGGCTACTTTGGGAATCCTAAGCCAATTGTGTTCTCCTCAAAAGGCCACAATTAACAGCATAAGGTTACAAATAAGCTTCATTCTTCAGGGAGAATTTTATGTTAAAATTAGGAATCTCATCTAAAGTCAACCTTTTAAAAATTATTATCTAGTGATAATAGTGTTAGAATGTTCAAGACATTTTACAGAAAACTGAGTCATCCTTACCTCTAGATAAGCAAAAAGAAGAGATTCAGATCATTAGGGAGATGAGAGAGAGAAGAGAGAGAAAGGTGTGTGTAATATAGTGGAAAGCACCCAGGACTGGAATTCTAAGATTTTGCTTTTACATCTTCCTTTGTGTCTATCTCTTTCATTAAAACTGAACAAGTCACTTCCTTTCTCTAACTACTATTCATCACATGCTAATGATACATATAAAATTTATATGCTGTAAGTTTTCTGGGTTTGATTCTTGGCTCTACATTTACAAGGTGCCAAGTCACTGGACCCAAAGCTCAGGTTCCTTGACTTTAAAAATGGGATTGTATGACTTAACACATGCAAGATTTCATGCAGTACTTAAATATAGAAGTCCCCCAGTAGATGGTAGAATGGTGTCAGTGGCAATGGTGGTAAATCCTATGATTCTTTTTAGTGATTTCAAAATTATTTGTATTATCTTGTTTACCTGTTGCCTTGTCTATCTGTTTATCAAATGGCTTTGGTTTTGGAATCTTCAGTATCTTTCTAACATCTCTAAGGAGGTACATACTTACTAGAAAGATTCTGAGGAGTGTGTCTTCATTTCTCCAAGTATAGCCTCATTGTAAGTCAAGCATTAGAGATGTGAGAAATATGTTTGTATAAAAGCCACACAGAAAGCAAACACAGTAAAGAGAGCTTTGTACTGATAGGTTACAATGTGGCCTCTCATTCAGTCATGAAGTTAACAAGCAGTGTGTCTTGGTGCAGGTTTTCTCTCTTCCTGGGTCTCAGTTCCTTTTTGTTGTTGTTGTTATTTTATTTTGTTTTTTATTGTTTTTTAAGTTATACATCATTGTAGGATTCATTTTGATATACTCATAAAAGCACAAAATATAATCAGTTCTTCATTCATAAAGCAAAAGAGAAGTAATGGAAGATCTCTGAGATTTATTTTAACTGTAAAATCCTGGAACTCTGATTCATTGTGATTTATCAGTGCCTGTTTTCTCTTTGCAGAGGCTGTGAGCCACAAGGGCTATCAGGTATGTGCTTCTCTCTCACACAAGTCCTTTCTTATCACAGGTCTTACACAAGGGTGACCCTAGATGGGGAAGCACTGTGGCTGCTACCCCTGATCTTCTGAGCTCACATGGCCAGCCTGGTGAGAAGTTGGGATGATAGTCCTGCCCAGGACACATGGTTTTCAACAGTATCACCACTGGTATAGATGCACATTCCTCAACAGAGGAAAAAGATTTGAAAATCACTTCCTGTTTTCTCCAAAGGGCCAGATAACACATTTACATGCAAGGATTTTACACTCAAAGCCTGTATAATCACAGTGTAATCTATAAAAGGGTGAGGCAAGTGGCATTTATTTTTCAAATCAGGATAATTTTGAGAGTGAAAATTGTACTTAGCATAATTATAGCAAGAAGGTCATCATAAACTGGGACCTTCTCTGGTAACCTAGAGGACGTAGTCACTCTAGATCTTAGTACCATGTGCATAAAAGTCAAAAATCAATGCTTGATAAATACACATTCCTGATCCCTACACGTAGGTTTTAGACATATGGACTAAATGGGATCTCTAAGGAAGGAAGGCTCATGAATCTGCATTTCAAAAAGTTCTCTGACATTTTTTATATACATGAGAATTTGGGAATCACAGATCTAAATTTCTCTTAACAGATTTGAAAACAAAGTACATAGTTTCCAGATTCATATATATTGAAACCCCTCATAAAGCTTGCAATTAATAATAGACGAGAGGGTAATGAGGAGACTATGTTAATGAAAGTATAGTTTATATTTTTAAATTATATATGCCTATATATATATATATATATATATATATATATATTAAAAACATACTTCATGAAGAAATGTAGTTTATTTTTGAAAAAATGGACTTTGAAGAAAAGAATATTCAATTCTTATTCTAGCCCTGTTACTTAGTTAGTGTTTGATTTTTTAAGAACTTATTTTACCTTTATCTCCTCCATTTCTTTATCAAGAAAACTCAGCTATTAATAGCATTTAATTCATAATAAGCATATGAGCTAATGTACGCAAAGCCTATGGAGGAATGTTTAGTTTACAATAAATGTTAAAGAAAAGTAAATTATTATTAAACTGTAAATTTAATGGTTTCATCTAAATGGCCAAGTTATGTTTATTTTGCTTTTCTAATTGAATGTCAAATGTTTTAAATATGTACAGGAAGAAAAACAAATCTAACACTGTTTAAAAGATTAATTCATTCAATAAATGCTCTCTACAGTTCCACAGTGGCACTAGAGAACATTTTTTCCTAACACTTTATCTTTACATGAAGCTCTTACTTGTAAATTATAGATTTTTTCCTTTTATAAAGATAATATCCAAATTATTTTACCTAGCCCATCTGTTGTCAATCTCCTTGTTCAACCTCATTCATTTGCTATTCAATGATGCCCTGAAGTTTAAACCACACTGCTAATATTGCTCATTCTGGAAGATATGTACCAACATTGTCTGCACCTCTATGGAAAAATGTGCTATTTTCTCACTTAGAAGGAACTTTTTAAACCTCTTTTCATGTGTCCTGCACCTATGGAAATGACCTAAGAAAAAAATAACTTCTATTTTGTAGTTGTCTCCAGCAATGAAGGATTGCTTTGCCATCTGTATGTCTATTAAAATATTAATATTTTAAATTTAACATTTATCACTTTTGTTACACTTCATTGGTATTCTCTCTTAAAATGTGAGCTATTTAAAGTCAGAATTTTCTTTCATTTTTTAACCCTCATGCTTTTTAATCATAGCACTAACTCAACAAATACATTGCTGGATTGATGCATAGATGAATTTAAGGATGAATAAAGAATAAGTAAATGTTAGAGTATTCAAGAAAACTATCAGATGTGAAATGCAATATCACTTCCATTTTCTGAAAATTAGCCTGCTATAAAAATTTTGCTATGTGTCTTTTTTTATCTGCACAGGTACTACAAACATTGTTTAAAATATGTTGATGAAGAAATCTAAAATTGGCTGATTTTTTTTAGCTTTATTTAAAAAAAACTTGCCTTTGAGTCTTTTCTTTGAAGTAATTTGACTTATAAAAAAGGGGTAAAAATAGTTCAAACAATAGCATATATCCTTTACTCAGCTTCCTTAACTTTATATATAACCTTAATACAAGCACGAACATTAGGGAATTTATACTGATATGTAACAATTCACTTATTTATCATCTTGTTCAAATTCCCCCAAAGATCTAACTTAAGATAACATATGGTTATTTTTGTCTTTTCCAGATCCTTCCTTCTTTTTAAGGCAACAGCTACTTCCTTGAGGAAAAATTTAGCTGTAGGATTTCAATCAGAGCATTGATTATACTGCCTAACAAATTTAAAGTAGTGGCACTCAGTGGATACTCAGCATTTGCTGAGTAAATAGTGAATAAATTAACCTTATTTATTTATGGATTTATACAATAAAAATAAAGAGTGTTCTAAACAAAAAAGGAGCAGATAAGTATTTGGAAATTAAGTGATGTTTAAAAAGAGAGAATAAAACTACTATATATATATATATATATATATATATATATATATATATATATACACATACATATATATATATATATATAATTTATATATTTATATATATTTTTAAATTCAACATTTCTAGTAAATTAAATCTTCACCTCACCAAATGTAAACTTTTAATTCATCTCCACCAAATTAATGTATAAAAAGAAAGGAGAAGAATATAATAATAATTTATAAGTAAAATGAATCATGTTACATTTTTATGATGGAATATTATACCACAAAGCCTTGTCTTTAGAATATGAAAAATAGAAAAGAAAAAGAAAGTGATAAAGAATAAATGAAATTATAGTGTAGTTCTATTTTTAATCTTATACATATGGCAATATAATACATAGAGAAGAGATAGATGGGAGGAAAAATAACAAAATGCTAACAAAAGGTATCTCTAGGTGCTAGGACTGCAGGATAGGTTTACATTTGGTCTTCGGCTCTTTGAAGGATTTCTAAGCACATAAGTCTAATATTTTTTAAAATTCTTAAAGAGAGCAAATGATGTCAATGCCATTTTCATGAAATAAAGACATTTAAATTACAGGCTTTGTGCAGCAACTATGAGAAGAAACCAGCTACAGATGGAAAATCCTGCCCAAAGACAGACAAACCAGTGTGTGGCACTGACTGGAAAACTTACCCAAATCTCTGTGAATTCTGCAAAGCAGCTATGTAAGCACATGAAGGCCCCCTTTAGGTGGGGTTAATGGGATATGAGTCAGGGAAACTATTAAGATGTTAGTATTTAATGTATGTTACAGATAATTCTCATATAAAAAACAATATTATTAACCCCCTACTCGAGGCTTAGTAAATGCCCTTTCCCAGTTCACCCAGTCTGGATTTGTGCCTTTCTATACTCCATTTCATCTCTGAATAACTTCTTTTTTCTTTCAGGGAAGGAAATGGAAAACTTGGTTTCAAACATGAAGGGAAGTGTTGATTCCTTTGACGTTACAATAATGGAAGTGTCTTTAGTTTGCTTTTATTTTAGAAAATGTCTTCTTTGTTTCCCAGTCTCCATTGCAATGTATTTCCTATCAGTTATTATGCACAAAAGGAAGTAGTTTCAATAAAGTGGTCCTGGCAAAATTTCTACAGTGATGTTCTTTTCAAGTAATAATGGAGGAGACTTTGTTTAATTGAATTAGAATAATTGTTATACCACCTCAGGACAAAAGGATACAATATGCAAACAGAGACTAGAATATTACTACACTTATCAAATCAATAATTCTCCAATCAGTGCTCAGTTCTTCAGAAGTTATGCAGATGAACTTCAAGGAAAATAAAGCTGGATCCCAGGAATTAAAAGTGCATAATTGGACACAAATTAGCAGTCTTTAGTACATACTATATTTGGGAAGTATTTTTCCATAAATAACACATTTAGTTTTAGAGCCTTAATTTACATGCTGAGTCCAGAAATAAATAACAGGTGGAATAAAATGTTGGTGACTTCAGTCATCGAGCAGCTAAACAGGTTCTGAGGCAGCTGAAGCCTACACATTACTGGTCTTGACTTTATCTGTTAAATACAGCATACCACAGAAACAGAATTTTCTATATTGGGGAGATGTGAAAAAGCTTGAAAGTGTAGATCCATTACTATGTTGTAGATTCTTAGAAATCTAGAGATGGATGGACACAATCAGTACTTTCAGTCACTTTTCAGAAAGATAAAGTATTCCAACTAAATAAAACATGGTTTGAGCTAGGCACGGTAGCACACACCTGTAATCCCAGTCACTTGGGAGGCTGAAAAAGGAGAACTGTGAGTTCAAAGCCAGCCTCAGCAATGACAAGACACTAAGCAACTCAGTGAGATACTGTCTCTAAATAAAATACAAAGTAGGGCTGGGGGTATGGCTCAGTGACCAAGTGCCCCTGAGTTCAGTCCCCAGTACCCCCCCTAAAAACAAAACAAAACAAAACATGGTTTGATATGCATCTGCTTAAAAAAGCCCAAAGAATTATTTATTCCATTAATTAATTCTACAAAAATTATTCAGTGTCTATAATATACTGGATATCAATCCATATATTAATCAAAGATCCTGCCAAAGAATTTTGTGCTTTACCATGTAGATAAGAATAAATATTTTAAAAATATATTTTCAGTTATTAACAAATCTATAAAGGAAACAAATCAGAGCATATGTTAGAAAGAGTTGGGGTTCAGGTTGAAAAGAGTGTTTATTCAAAACTGGTTCTTTGAAATGTGTCCTGAAGGATGAAAAGAATTCACACACATATAAATATGGTGGAAAGGTATTTCAATCAGAGAATATAACATGTATGAAAGAATAAAAATAAATTTTAAAAATAAGTTGTCTTCATGAAGTGAATGAGAAGAGCCACTTCATCACACCGGGGGCCAGATAAAATCACTCTGAGTTATAGGAAACTATTGAAGTTCATTAAGAAACAACTTCATAGAAGGGCTGACATTTTAGTAAACTTCTGACATAGAGAAATTTGCTGTATATAGTAGGGGGTAGCATTGTAGGCAAAGAAAAAAAGACAATTTGAGAACTATTTTAAAAAATAGTTCTAACTCTCACATTGAGTATGTAGAAAAAAATAAAATCAGAATTCAGGGTACTTCAATGTTACATAACTGATTGTACCGCTTGTAAAGCAGAGGACTTTATCAAATGGCAAACAAGTTGGATGTGAATTAGGAAAATTTTCTTAACTCACAAATGGTTAACTTGGTTCTTTTTGATTTTTTCAGTTAAATGTCAACTTTTAAAAATCATAAAATTTCACATTTCAAACTTATCAATGTCACATAAAAATGATAGAAAAATTTAAAATTCACTTATAAATTCTTAAGAAAGGAGAAGATCTGGTTATGTGATACCCAAGTCTCTCAATAAGCAATCATTTGTTAATTTTTGACATCTTTAGATGGACTGTTTCCACAATGCCTCAGGTCAGCCTCACTGTTTAGCTTTAGCTCCTGGTTCCTGAGAGCAAATGAGGCCTATATCCCTTCTTTAAGGCATACCAATTGTAAGCACCTTGTTGAATATTTTTGATTTTTGGAAATTGATATTCTGAAGATGCAGCTCACACCATCAATAGACAACCATTTCTTCATAGAAAATCCATGTTTGCTTCTTTATCACTTCCACAAAGTGGCAATACTTCTGGAATCACATACACAAAATGACCTCTTAACACTTTTTTATAACACAAGCACACACACATACACACACACATACACACACAATGCACTATCCAATTTGCATTTTGCTTTGCACAGTCTTTGTAATATCTTCTAGATTGTTCTTCTTTTGATTATCCTCAGCTGCCTCAGAAAGCTTCCTTCCTTCCCTCCCTCCCTCTTTTTCTTTTCTTCCTTCCTTCTTTTTTCTTTCTTTTCTCACCTTCATAAACATTTGAATTATACATATTTGTATTATACATACTAATGATAAATATTTGTGAATACAGTGTGATACTTAATACACATATACAGTGTGTACTGGAAGTCAGAGTTATTAACACATCCATCTCTCATCATTATTCATTTCTGGAGTATTTCAGGTCCTCTCTTCCATTTATTAATAATAGTTTATTATGAACTATAGCCACTCCACTGTGCTGTGGAGTACTAGAAATACCCTGTTTTGATCATTTCAATGAACATTAGTGATAAAGATCAAAATAAAAAATTAATCGTTAACATTCACTAAGTGTTGACTGCGTCGATATTAATCATTTTGCAAATGGATTCCCAGTTGTTTCAGCATCAGCATCATTTGTTCAAACGACTGTCTTTTTGTATTTCCATTGTATTCCCATGCTCCTTTTGTCAAAATTAGTTGACTATATATGAGTCTGTTTCCAGGTTCTCAATTCTGTTCCATTATCTGTCCATTCTTTAGTCAGTATCACTCTGACTTGATTACTGTAATTCTATAGGAAGTTTTGCAGTTGGATGATGTTGGTTTTCTGCCAATCCTTTTCTTGACCCTAGGTATTTTAAAAATGTGATGTGATTCATGGACTTTCTCTTTGGAAAATACTGATATACATACACATAAAATTTTGTTTCTCACACTATGGAATGGTTGACCTCTCATTTAAAATCACTGTTAGAAAATGTTTGATTTTTTCTGTATCCTTCCTGAGCAAGACTTTTGTTTGGCTTCTGAGATGCAGGCTGTTGACCCATCTCTTTCTCATTGCCAATTAGAAGTTAATGTTACAATTAGAAGTTAATTGGAAATCTTCTCCATGTGGCTGGACCTAGATCTTTTTCCAGCCTGGACCTGAATATTAGTTCTTCACTGCTAAAGATTTACTGACCTCCAACTGAAGGGCTCATAAGATGATCTGTGCACTAAATGCTTGTTCTCCAAGTCTCTGTTTCTAGTAATGGTATTCCCACTTTTCCAGATAACCAAGGATAGACTTACATTTTAAGGTATCCTTACTAGAGTTAACTGTGAATGTAGTGATTCATGACTGTGCTTGAATGTCTTTATCAAATATTTAGGGAAAGTATTGTTTTAACTATTAAGTGAGATAATCCATATAAAATGCCTCAATAAGTAGTAGTTAGTACATTTATCATGGGGGTCTTAATTCAATTTAGAGAAGTAATCATTGTCTTGACAACAATATTACAAAGATTATCTAGTGTAGAATAATAATTCACCACCAACTTAGTGGCTGAAATCAAGAGTTGCACATTTATTTTCCTCCATTTCTGAAAATTTTGCAGGCGTTGTTCTGTTAGGGTAAGGTCCAAAAGGTACTGTCTGGACATTCAATTGGGATTCAAGATGGTTGAAGTAATGTGCCTTGTATTTCACTCACCTAGTGGGATGGCTACTTTGTGTTCTAGTCCCCCACCCCCCCTTCTCTTTCAATAACCTATCATCCAACACTGACAGGCCTCTTAAGGCTGACCAAATACTGATATGTTGTCATATCTATTGCACCCTATTATCACTGGCTCAAATTTGAAGAAGGGGGAATTGACTCTTCTGTAGGAGAGGAGGTATAGCATATGTGAGGAGTGGTTGGTGCTGATCTTTGAAATAATATTCTAAAAATACACTCTTCTTTCAAAGTATAATTATAAGTCTAATTATGAGAAGCTATTATATGAAAGGTACTTGGAAGCAAGGCTTAAGAAACAAGTCACAAATGACTTGGTCCTGAATGGCTAAAAATAGTATCAACATGGGATCTGTCTATAAATATATTTTCTCTAAAGTGTGACAAAAAAGTTAAAATGAAAGCCAATGTTATTCTTAATGATGATGGTAATGGGGACTTAATTTGAGAGTGTGAAAGAGATTATATTTGTCCCTAGGATTTGTAAACTTGTACAACCAAAGATTTCCATATGATGAAAGTCTTAGTAATAAGTTAATAAATGCTCATTATAACCACCTTACTTCATAACTATTATAATTATGCCCTATTTTATATTTATTGTTCTCTGGTTACCTCATATAGGTTCAACTAAAGTGAAGGGGGAAGGGAATGTGTTCTTAACTTCCTCAAAGGATGACATGAATAGAATGGCAATAATTAACATTAAAGGAACATATGTGTGTCAGATATACATGTCACCTTGATAAATGATGATGATATTTGAATTTCATTTTTCATTGCAAGTTTGTGAACTGAATTAAGAACTTGAAGCCAACACAGAGAAGTTATTCAGGATTCTTTCTCAATCACCTGCCTCCCTGGGGGACTCATTATTCTGAAACTGACACCTTCCTGGGGAAGAGGAGAAGACTGTATGAAATCTTCAAATCCCTGAGTAAACCAAGGGAAGGCCTGAAGTTAGGCAGGGGTTACTTAGTGGGTGGCCTTTGGCTTCTTGCCTAATATTACAAAGTATTTAATGAGATTTGGTAACCAGGTGACAAGTCTGCCTCTGGCCATTTTTGCAGCAAGATGCTGAATTTACAAGGCATTGTGTCTCGCATGAAATAAGAATTATATTTCAAAGACCAGACTGAACACTCAATTTGTCTTGTTGGACCCAGTTAAGCATACTAGTGCCCATTTCCGAAAAGCCTAACGAGTGCTGGGATGCTGATGCTTTCTCCCTTTCACTATGTTCAAACTCTAGACAGCTCCTGAGGTCCAAGAAAACAGAGCTTTGCTCCCTTTGCGGGGAGAATGAAAATGAAACAGAGTAGCTAATGTGTTCAGCAGGAGAAAGCTATTAGGGAGTCTATCATTCCCTGCTCTTTAGGTGTCTGACAAATGGCTTGAGATTAAATTAGGTTACCTGAGATAGGGTAATCTAAGACCCTGCAAGGTCACCAAACTGCAAGTAAAAAGGGTTTCCCTCCAAACTCCAAACCACAGCAAAACACCTCGTGAAGTTTGACTCCTTCAATGAGCAGTGGGGTATTATAATGGTGATTTTAGAAATAGGAAAGAGAGAGATAGGGAAACTTGAATAAATAAGACCACGTAGCTAAAGGTGATGGGAGACAGACATTCAACTCCTTTCCTATTGTTATTTCCACCCAAGTATAATGACCATGAAGATGCTAAAAGAACAGCTTTGGTTTAGAATCCCTTGCAACATGCAAAAAACACATTTTTTCCTTCTCAAATGTGGGGATGTGGTGAGCATTTTCTGAGGCTATTCAAACTCTTCACTTTCTTCCTAAATGTGAAGGAAGGTTAAAAATGTAATATGAGTCTAAAATTGAGAGAATTACTATGATTAGAAGAGAAATAAATATTGTAATTAAGTTAATCCACTGAAGTCATCTTTGAGACCTCTGAGCATGAGTTTCATGAGACTTTAGCTTCCACTGAAGAGTTCCCAACCTACAGAGCATTCAATTACATGTGCTATTTTGAAGTGTCCGTAGCCTTGGTATTAGGAAAAGGCATGGAACAGGACACACAATTGCACTGAGTATTTAAAGCAAACCACAGATGAAGTTACAATGGTCCATTCATTATTTGAAAAGTTACTGGATTGGGTTCCATAAATGAGTATCTGGATGTGAAAATAATGTCTATGAAATTTACACTTTTTGACAGATATTTAGTGGAGTAAATATAGCAAAATAGTACTTAATGAATCTTGGTGGAGTGTATTTGGGGTTTCACTGTACAGTTCTTTCAACTTACCTACATTCTCAAACTGTTCACAATGAAATGTTTGGGGGAAATTCCTACATAATCCAAGGTGTTTTGGTTCCCTAATGACACTCCTGTGAATCTCTATCCATCTAGAGGACATTTATGCTGGGAGGGAGGGGAATGGACATTGGCTTCTTACTCTGCAAAACTCTTTAATAAAATTTGTCTCTTGGTGTCAGAAAGTTGCTGGTTCAATTAAGAGAAATAATTTTCAAAATTGTCCTTCTTTTTTTTTGCGGGGGGGGGGGGGGTAGTGTACTAGGGTTGAACTCAGAGGCACTGAACCACTGAGCCACATTTCCCAGTTCTATTTTGTATTTTATTTAGAGACAGAGTCTCACTGAGTTGCTTAGCACCTCACTTTTGCTGAGGCTGGCTTTGAACACTCAATTCTCTTTTCTCAGCCTCCTGAGCTGCTGGGATTACAGACCTGCACCACCACGCCAAAACAGTTTGAGAATGTAGATAAGTTAAAAGGGCCAAAATTGCCCTTCTTCTAAATAAGCTGAAGAGAAAAATCAAACATAATTCCAAACAACTAAGTCTGAGGATTTTAGAATGAAAGCGTTTGCAAGAACCATCTAGATCACCTCCCTTCCCCAAACTGAAATTTTCTTTAGAACTCCAAAATGCTTTATTTGTTCTTCTTTATATGTCATCTAAAACCATACAGATAAAATACCTTTCTCTTCATATGAATATCTTGCAATGAGGAAGCCAATGAACATGCCATTATCACTCCATGTCTGTTCTTTTCTAGCTTATATTTCCTGCTGCTGTGAACTTACTTGATGCCATGTGAGCTCCAACCTCACATTATCAAGGTCATCTTCTTTTGGACATGTTCCAATTAATTCAAAGTTTCCTTATATAGGGCAGCCATCCTTGAACACAATATTCCAGTGTCTTATAATGTTGAGTTTATGATCAAGTAAAAATTACAAGGTGATTTGCACATGAGCTTCTATTTGGTGTAATAGCTTGAGAAGAGAAGGTCAATGGTGTAATGTTATTCTTTTAACATGAGCTCTATTGTCTCTCACTACCTCATAAAAATACATTACCCATCATCATTCCCTAATGGATGCATTCTTTGCCTACTAATGACCAATACTCAATGCCTTTTTACTTGCTTTTAATATATAATTTCAGGAAAATAATTGGCATATGACTTATTTGAGGGAAAATACCTTGAGGGGTCTCTATTATGGACATACAATAACAGCTGAAGATAAACGACCCTTAACAATAAAAAGAAGAGAGCTGAGTTTACCACTTTCCCAGACGGAATTCACCATTTTTATTTTATTTTTTTCTGGGAGAAGATATCTGATAGACGCATATTAAAGTTTGGATATTTATGGGAGTTGGGGCGTGAAGCTAATTTTTTAAAATGGCAATTCACTCAAGAATCAACACCTTCCAGTTTGTGAAAGTTACACTGTAATTTTTAAAGATGGTGACCTTATTTAACAATTAGGGTGGAGAATTTTTCAAATATATAACATGGTGGCGATCAACCTGGTTTATTTGGAAAGAAGCTACTGGGAGTTACGTTTAAATCCACCCCAACCACCACCTCCGGAAGGACTGACTCCACCATGCGGGCTTTCGTTTTCCTTCCCTTCATGTTCCTGGCTGTGTTCTCAGGTAAGAAAGGCATAGTAAGTGACTTTCCTTACAGCTTCAAAAGTCAACAAGTAGAAAAGGGGAATGATTTAGAGATGCTTTGTTGGAAGATTTAAAATCAGGAGATCTCCATCAGACAGAGAAATGGAAGAAGGCATTGCAGAAAAAATAAATACAGATCCAGAGGTATAAAATAGCCACAGGGTATAATGGCACTGAATAGTTTGCTGGGGTTGAAGAGAAGCAAGAACAAAGGAACGGGAAAGGCAAATTCAGTCTAAAAGATTATCCAGCTGATATTCCAGAAAAGAATAGTTTTGTGTTATGTGTTATGATCTTGGGCTATGAAGTCAAATAAAAGCATGTCTAGATCCTAGATCCTGATCTTTTCTTTTATGGGATTTAGGAAAACTTGTTTAATATATTTGAGTCTGTTTCCTTATTCATAAAATAGAAATAATTATACTTTCCCTGTCTTATAAGAGTTATGTGGATGATAGCAGTAGTCACCATTAATTCACTTCTTCTTAGGTCTTTGACTTACAATATACTGTCTTCTCTTTAATTCCTTTTCTCCATAAAGTTAAAGTTGTTTTCAAAGATATAAATTCTAGATCAGAGATGTAAATTTCTCAAGAAGATAATTGACACAGTTAATACATTTCTTAATAATAAATTCTGATAATTAAAACAGATTTCCAGGGCTGTGGGTAAAGTTCAGGTGCAGAGTATGTGTTTAGCATGTGTGAGACCCTGGGTTCAATCCCTAGCCCCAAAGTTCCCCATAAAAAAACAAAAATAAAAAAACCAGATTTTAATTTATCTCCAAAGTATGACCTCCTCCTTGACCATATTAAACATAGTGAAAGGAAGTAACAAAAGTAGGACCCATGACCTTCAATTTTTTCTACGTGTAATGTATGAAGTAGTGGTTCTCATCTCATCCAAGGCACTGCAGAGTTGCTTTCTATTGCTGAGCACAGGAGTGACTGCATCTGTTCTTAAAATACCGGTCTGGGACAATATTGAACATTGTGAGAAAGGTTATACACAGATACTACCGGGAACCTGCTAAAGCAATAGAGTTGAGAAATAAGAACAGAAAATTAAGGGATAGAGTAAGAGAAGGGAGGAGCGTGAGTAATGTGTGATTTCAAGACATGTAAAAATCCCTCACTAGGACATGTTTCTTGGTGGCAGGTATTGTATCTGCTGTGTACTCTCAGTGCCTTAGGAGAGGACAGTGAGCGCTCAGCAGGCCCTTGCTGATGGGAGAAAGTGTGTTGACAGTGTGTTGTGTTTATATGGATTTGGAAAGTGAAGAAGAGAGATGTATGAGGAATGCCAAGAACATACTGGAGTTTGTAAAATAAGAAAAGGAAATGTAAAACAAAAAAGCTGAAGATAATTATTTTCCAAATTTCTAACTTAAAAATAGGAAATCAAACTATAATTTGGCATCTTAATTAGCTTTTTTTAACCCTCAAAATTTCATCTCTTATTTCTATCCTTAAATTTATTCTTTTTTCATATAAAAATGAAGCATTAATAGGATTTTCATTGATTGTTTTTTATAATACCAAAATAAAAAAATAAACTAGTTTCTCATTGCTAGAAGATTGATTAAATAAATTATGGCAAACCCATAATTATGGGGTGTATGTGCAGCCAGGAAGTGAAAATAATAAAGGTGCACTGTGTGTGCTATGTTTTATTATTAAAAAATAAATATATAGAGAAAGCTTCACTCTATTGTGGAGAAAGCAAGAAGTAGAACAGTGGGTAGGATGGGCTGCCAATCATGTGTGAAAACTCATTCATATGTCTTTGTAGATTCATGGACTATCTCTGGTATAACTCACAAAGATATGGTAAATGTGTTGTGTCCTAGGCAGAAAATATGAGTTGTTTGGGACATAGAAGGAAGGGAAACTTATTTTAAAACTGACTTTTGTATCTTCAGGAATTGGTTCAATATGTTTATGCTATCTATTCAAAAATTTTAAATAAATTATAAAAATTTATCTACAAACCCATTTTTTTTCCATTTCATCTCCTCTCTACTTGATTTCTACTGGATGTTACTGATTGTTAATAAACAATGTTTGATTCCTAGAACTCAAAGAGCCCATGTATATACTTATGGGTTTGCCAAAATTATTCTATCCATATTTCTGGTTGTATCCTGCATATATTACTTGTCACCTCCTTTAGAAAGGAGAAAGGATGGCATACTTTCTGTTATCCTGATTGGAGGATCTGTTTTCTGTTTACTTCACACATTATGGCATTAATCATACTGATATAAATTTCCATTATTTACATGCCTATACTCACTCCCAGACTTCTCAGCATCATGAAGTCAGGACCATAAATGTCTTGCTCAGTGTTATATCTGTCTCTTACTTTAGCTCTGCAATAATAATGGAGCCTTTAAATAAGTGCTTTTTGTTGAGTTGGGTGAATGACTCAATCACCCCACTTCCACAGGGTAGCAGGACATGCCACTAACTGCTAGACCTCTGTGCCCAGACAGGACCTTAACTACCTGCAGTGGTATACCAGACCTTGTTCAGCATACAACAACTGAGGATGCCTTTGATTTTACTTAAATTGATTTGAAGGTACAATTGTGTTCACTAATGGAAATATAAAGTAGAGAAATTGCAAATGCAAACGAGGCCTCAAGTATAAATTTGGAACCATCCACATTGAAATGATATAAAGTTATGTGAAGTAAGAACAAAAATACCAATAATGTTTGTGAAGAAAAAAATGTAACCCTTAATAAAATCTTTGAGGAAACCCCACATTAAGAAAGTGAGAGATACTGTGTAATCCCAGTGGTTCAGGAGGCTGAGGCAAGAGAACTGTGAGTTCAAAGCCAGCGTCAGCAAAAGTGAAGGTACTAAACAACTCAGTGAGACCCTGCCTCTAAATAAAATACAAAATAGGTCTGGAGATGTGGCTCAGTGGTCAAATACCATTGATTTCAATTCCTGGTAACATCCCCCAACACAGAAAAAAGAGAGTGAGAGAAAGGGGACTGCTTGTCAAACAATAAAGGAGAAGAGAGAAAGGAAACACTTGGACCAAACAAAAAATAAGAAGCAAAAGACTAAATGGAATGTTATTTTACTAACCACTGAAGCCATTCCATTTGCTTCCTCATTGTTTTTTAGACCCTTTTATTTTAGAATAGTTTATTTTAGAATAGAATCTATAAAAAGCTGAGAATAAATATGTAATTTTTTGTTAGGTGATGGGTGGACTTCCAAAATAAATTGGAGGAGGAGACAAAGTACATGAGTCAGGAAACTGAGGTTTTAAAAAATAATCATGATATTCACTGTTCTCTTTAATTTAATGATGATAAAAAAGAAGAAGAGGAAGAAGAGGAGGAGGAGAACAAGATCATCAAAAAGAGTATATTTAATGCTAGGACATTTTATTGAAAATAGTTGAAATAAAACTGACTGAAAAAGAAAGTAAGTCCTGAAGGAGAAAGAAGAACTCTGATTTTGAGTCAAGGGAAAAGGAAGAAGATGGTTCCAGAAAGCATAGAACGATACACAAAAGATGGACAGAGGGCTCCTGTATGCAAAGGAAGAGGGCTTTTGTGTGCCAACCTTTATTCCTGAAAATTGATGATAGAAGCATCTGTAAAATGAGGCTGGGAAAATGGGAATGCAGTCTGTGATGTGGAAGAAGTTTAAAATACTCAGCAACCAGAATCTATCAGGAAACCATTAAAAGGAATTTGGGCCAGAACATAGGCCCAGTTCGAATAATTCAGGCTTTGACTTAGAAATGGGCAAACTGGTTAAATGTTGAGATTTTGGTAACCACGTAATGTAATTGGAGTGAATGCTGTTGATTTTAAATATGTGGAGTTAAATAACATTATTTTTATTTTTATGTTTCCAGTATCTTCAAATCAGCTTCCAAAACCAAGTGTTTCCAAACTAGAAGGGAATCAAGAACCTACACTTGTTCAAGAGGCAAACAATGGAGCTAATCCTCTAGGAAGACAAAAGGAATCTAATAAGCTAGAAGGTAGTCACACACAAGGAAAACCAGGGATGATTATTCTGCAAGGAAAACCAAGATATTCTAACCATCCAGGGAACCCAGGGAATTTTGATCAGCAAGGAAGGCCAGAAGTTCTGAATCAGCCTTGGGTGTCTAAAACTTGGATTTTGCAAGAGAAGTCAGGAGAATTGAACCAAAAAGGGAATACAGATGCAGCTTATGACCAAGGAAAATCAGGATCTTCTAGCCAGTTAGGGCAACTGGAATCTTCTAACCAGCAAGGGAAGCCAGGGTCATCCAGCCAGCAAGGGAAGCCAGGGTCCTTCAGCCAGCAAGGGAAGCCAGGGTCCTTCAGCCAGCAAGGGAAGCCAGGGTCTTCTAGCCAGCAAGGGCATCCAGGGTCATTTAGCCAGCAAGGGAAGCCAGGGTCATCCAGCCAGCAAGGGCAGCCAGGGTCCTTCAGCCAGCAAGGGAAGCCAGGGTCTTCTAGCCAGCAAGGGCATCCAGGGTCATCCAGCCAGCAAGGGAAGCCAGGGTCATCCAGCCAGCAAGGGAGGCCAGGGTCATCCAGCCAGCAAGGGAGGCCAGGGTCATCCAGCCAGCAAGGGCAGCCAGGGTCATTTAGCCAGCAAGGGAAGCCAGGGTCATCCAGCCAGCAAGGGCAGCCAGGGTCATTTAGCCAGCAAGGGAAGCCAGGGTCATCCAGCCAGCAAGGGAAGCCAGGGTCTTCTAGCCAGCAAGGGCATCCAGGATCATCCAGCCAGCAAGGGAAGCCAGGGTCATCCAGCCAGCAAGGGAAGCCAGGGTCATCCAGCCAACAAGGGCAGCCAGGGTCGTTCAGCCAGCAAGGGAAGCCAGGGTCTTCTAGCCAGCAAGGGCATCCAGGGTCATCCAGCCAGCAAGGGAAGCCAGGGTCATCCAGCCAGCAAGGGAGGCCAGGGTCATCCAGCCAGCAAGGGATGTCAGAGTCTTCTAGCCAGCGAGGGAAGCCAGGGTCTTCAAGCCAGCAAGAGAAGCTAGAGTCTTCTGGCCAACAAAGGAAATCACGGTCTTTTTACATGCAAGAAGAAAGTAAAAATGTAGACCACCCTTTGAAGGGCAATGTAATGGAAATTCAGGTGAGTGTTGATATATCTTTTATTTTTTAAGTCAATTTACCTTAGTCATTCTATTTTCCAAGACTGGGAATGGCTAACTGAATAGATGACAAATAATTTGCAATGACACTGATTAAACTAAATGAGAGAAACACTGGAGTTGATTGTTTCCATATAGCAAGGATGATCACACCCTTCATTCCACTTCTTACTCCCCTCCATCATTTTCCATTCCAACTCCTCTATGTAAACTGTGGTAACTCAGAATCGCATCAACTGAGCCCACACCCTGCCAGGTTTCCTTTTTATATTCCATTACCATCTCATTCACAATCTGCAAATCACTGAAGTGATATTTTTCTTACTTGTTCTAATTAGTTACACATGGCAGTAGAATACACTTTGACACATCATATATAAATGGAGTATAATTTCTCATTATTCTGGTTGTACATGATGTAGAATCACTTCATTTGTTTAGTCATATATGTACATAGGGTAATAATGTCTGATTCATCCTGCTATCATTCTTACCCCCACAGCACCACCCCTCCCTGCACTACTCCCCTTTACCTAATCCGAAGTAACTGTTCTTACCTAGCCCCCGCCCCCAATGTGAATTAGCTTCTGTGTATCAGAGAAAGCATTCAGCTTTTGGTTTTGGGGGATTGGCTTATTTGTCTTAACCTGATATTCTCCAGCTCCATCTATTTACTGGCAAATGCCATAATTTCATCATTCTTTAAGGCTGAGTAGTATTCCATTGTATATACATGCCAAAATTTATCCATTCATCCGTTGAAGGGCATCTAGATTGGTTCCATAGTTTAGCTATTGTGAGTTGGGCTGATGAAGAAAATCATTAAAATCAGTAATCTTTTAGTGGAAAAATCAAAGCTCTCTGCATGATCTGGATGGTATTTCAGCAACAGTAACATGAAATAAAGTTGGATGGCATGCAGGGGCCCAGTCATTAAGAGCCTTAAATGCCACTTTTAGGAGTTGGAGTTTTATATTCTGGGTAAGTATAGCACTACTAAAGAATTTTGAGCAGAGGATTGAAACAGCTGATCAGATTTTTAGTTTAGAAATATCACTTCACTACACTTACCCAGAGGATAAAACTCAAACTCCTAAATGTAGCATTTAAGGCTCTTCATGATTGGGTCCCTGTATGCTCTCCGAATTCATTTCATGTCATTGTTGCTGAAATACCATCCAGATCATGCAGAGATCTTTGATTTTCCACTAAAGGATTACTGATTCTAATGATTTCCTCCATCGAGAATTTACCTTATTGGTTTGTAATCGATTCTCTACTTATTTAACTACATCATTAACACTTTGATAAAGCTAGCATTTCTTTTCAAACCTGTATCCCAAAGCTAGGATGAGTGACACCTGTGATAGTCCCTCTTGATGTATGTTAGATGTCAATAAATGTTTGAGGTGTGGGGACCATCTTTGCAAAAAGGCAAATATATATCTGATTAGCTTGTCTCTGACATCTCTTTCTGTGTCCTGATTTTTTCTTTCACCTCCAGTGTCTCGCTAACTAATCAGAGTTCTGATTTTTTTTAACAGTAAATCTGAGCATTCCACTTTATAGTCTTATCTAAAACAGTTTTCCAGAGCACCTCCTCCATTTCATCATCTTAGAGGAAATTGCTTTCTGTTTTAACCTTATACCTTGTCTATCCTCATCATCCTGTCTGAGGAAAGCTGCTCATGTCTTTCATGTGCCAGTATTCCTTTCCCAGGGAGATTCTATCCATCCTGATAATGCCTCCATCAGAAAATCTCTCAGTATTCGGGATACAACATAAATTTTCACAACTTTTTGTTGATTCCAAAATGGGAGAAACAACCATGTCTACTTTACAGACTTCACATGAATGAAAGGAATTGTCATTCAAAGGTTGTAAACTCTATACCAGTGGAGGATATTGAGATAGTTTTTTCTCTATTTTAAATCACCGCATTATAGTTATACAAAATAGCAGACTTATTACATATTTGTACATGCACATAACATAATTTATTTTTTATTTTTTATTAATTTTTTATTGTTGGTTGTTCAAAACATTACAAATTTCTTAACATACCATATTCCACACTTTGATTCAAGTGGGTTATGAACTCCCACCTTCACCCCATACACAGATTGCAGAATCACATCAGTTACACATCCATTGATTTACATATTGCCATACTAGTGTCTGTTGTGCTCCGCTGCCTTTCCCATCCTCCACCATCCCCCCTCCCCACCTCTCCCCTCCCCTCCCCTCCTCTCTCTCTACTCCCTCCACTGTATAACCCTGAGGGTCTCCTTCCATTTCCATGCAATTTCCCTTCTCTCTCCCTTTCCCTCCCACCTCTCATCCCTGTTAAATGTTAATCTTCTTCTCCTGCTCTTCGTCCCTACTCTGATCTTAGTTACTCTCCTTATATCAAAGAAGACATTTGGCATTTGTTTTTTAGGGATTGGCTAGCTTCACTTAGCATAATCTGCTCTAATGCCATCCATTTCCCTGCAAATTCTATGATTTTGTCATTTTTTAATGCAGAGTAATACTCCATTGTGTATAAATGCCACATTTTTTTTATCCATTCGTCTATTGAAGGGCATCTAGGTTGGTTCCACAGTCTTGCTATTGTGAATTGTGCTGCTATGAACATCGATGTAGCAGTGTCCCTGTAGCATGCTCTTTTTAGGTCTTCAGGGAATAGACCAAGAAGGGGAATAGCTGGGTCAAATGGTGGCTCCATTCCCAGCTTTCCAAGAAATCTCCATACTGCTTTCCAAATTGGCTGCACCAATTTGCAGTCCCAACAGCAATGTACACGTGTATGCTTTTCCCCACATCCTCGCCAGCACTTGTTGTTGTTTGACTTCATAATGGCTGCCAATCTTACTGGAGTGAGATGGTATCTTAGGGCGGTTTTGATTTGCATTTCTCTGACAGCTAGAGATGGTGAGCATTTTTTCATGTACTTGTTGATTGACTGTACGTCCTCCTCTGAGAAGTGTCTGTTCAGGTCCTTGGCCCATTTGTTGATTGGGTTGTTTGTTCTCTTATTGTCTAATTTTTTGAGTTCTTTGTATACTCTGGATATTAGGGCTCTATCTGAAGTGTGAGGAGTAAAGATTTGTTCCCAGGGTGTAGGCTCCCTATTTACCTCTCTTATTGTTTCTTTTGCTGAGAAAAAAACTTTTTAGTTTGAGTAAGTCCCATTTGTTGATTCTAGTTATTAACTTTTGTGCTATGGGTGTCCTATTGAGGAATTTGGAGCCCGACCCCACCTAATGTAGATCATAGCCAACTTTTTCTTCTATCAGACGGCATGTCTCTGATTTGATATCAAGCTCCTTGATCCATTTTGAATTAACTTTTGTGCATGGCGAGAGAAAGGGATTCAGTTTCATTTTGTTGCATATGGATTTCCAGTTTTCCCAGCACCATTTGTTGAAGATGCTATCCTTCCTCCATTGCATGCTTTTAGCCCCTTTATCAAATATAAGATAGTTGTAGTTTTGTGGATTGGTTTCTGTGTCCTCTATTCTGTACCATTGGTCCACCCTCCTGTTTTGGTACCAGTACCATGCTGTTTTTGTTACTATTGCTCTGTAGTGTAGTTTGAAGTCTGGTATCGCTATACCGCCTGATTCACACTTCCTGCTTAGCATTGTTTTTGCTATTCTGGGTCTTTTATTTTTCCATATGAATTTCATGATTGCTTTCTCTATTTCTACAAGAAATGCCATTGGGATTTTGATTGGCATTGCATTAAACCTATAGAGAACTTTTGGTAATATCGCCATTTTGATGATGTTAGTTCTGCCTATCCATGAACAGGGTATATTTTTCCATCTTCTAAGATCTTCTTCTATTTCTCTCTTTAGGGTTCTGTAGTTTTCATTGTATAAGTCTTTCACCTCTTTTGTTAGGTTGATTCCCAAGTATTTTATTTTTTTTGAAGATATTGTGAATGGAGTGGTTGTCCTCATTTCCATTTCAGAGGATTTGTCGCTGATATACAGGAATGCCTTTGATTTATGCGTGTTGATTTTATATCCTGCCACTTTGCTGAATTCATTTATTAGCTCTAATAGTTTCTTTGTAGAGCCTTTTGGGTCTGCTAGGTATAGAATCATATCATCAGCAAATAGTGATAATTTAAGTTCTTCTTTTCCTATTTTGATGCCTTTAATTTCTTTCGTCTGTCTAATTGCTCTGGCCAGTGTTTCGAGAACTATGTTGAACAGAAGTGGAGAGAGAGGGCATCCCTGTCTTGTTCCAGATTTTAGAGGGAATGCCTTCAGTTTTTCTCCATTCAGAATGATGCTAGCCTGAGGCTTAGCATAGATTGCTTTTACAATATTGAGGTATGTTCCTGTTATCCCTAGTTTTTCTAGAGTTTTGAACATAAAGGGATGCTGTACTTTGTCGAATGCTTTTTCCGCATCTATCGAGATGATCATATGGTTCTTATTTTTAAGTCTATTGATGTGGTGAATCACATTTATTGATTTCCGTATATTGAACCAGCCTTGCATCCCAGGGATGAATCCTACTTGATCATGGTGCACAATTTTTTTGATATGTTTTTGTATCCGATTCGCCAGAATTTTATTGAGGATTTTTGCATCTAGGTTCATTAGAGATATTGGTCTGTAGTTTTCTTTCTTTGAAGTGTCTTTGTCTGGTTTAGGTATCAGGGTGATGTTGGCCTCGTAGAATGAATTTGGAAGTTCTCCCTCTTTTTCTATTTCCTGAAGTAGCTTGAAAAGTATTGGTATTAGTTCTTCTTTAAAGGTTTTGTAAAACTCTGCTGTATACCCATCCGGTCCTGGGCTTTTCTTAGTTGGTAGTCTTTTGATGGTTTCTTCTATTTCCTCAATTGATATTGGTCTGTTTAGGTTTTCTATATCCTCCTGACTCAATCTGGGCAGATCATATGACTTAAGAAATTTATCTATGCCTTCACTATCTTCTAATTTATTGGAGTATAAGGATTCAAAATAGTTTTTGATTATCTTCTGTATTTCTGAAGTGTCTGTTGTGATATTGCCTTTTTCATCCCGTATGCTAGTAATTTGAGTTCTCTCTCTTCTTCTCTTCGCTAGTATGGCTAAGGGTCTGTCGATTTTGTTTATTTTTTCAAAGAACCAACTTTTAGTTTTGTCAATTTTTTCAATTGTTTCTTTTGTTTCGATTTCATTAATTTCAGCTCTGATTTTAATTATTTCTTGCCTTCTACTTCTTTTGCTGTTGTTTTGCTCTTCTTTTTCAAGGATTTTGAGATGAAGTATGAGATAATTTATTTGTTGGTTTTTTCTTTTTTTAAGGAATGAACTCCAAGCAATGAATTTTCCTCTTAGAACTGCTTTCAATGTGTCCCATAGATTCCAATATGTTGTGTCTGTGTTTTCATTTATCTCTAAGAATTTTTTAATTTCCTCCTTGATGTCTTCTATAACCCATTGATCATTCAGTAACCTATTGTTCATTCTCCAAGTGATGTATGCTTTTTCCTTCCTTCTTTTTATCGTTGATTTTCAGTTTCATTCCATTATGATCAGATAAGATGCATGGTATTATCTCTACTCCTTTATATTGTCTAAGAGTTACCCTGTGACATAATATATGATCTATTTTTGAGAAGGATCCATGTGCTGCTGAGAAAAAAGTGTAACTGCTTGATGTTGGGTGGTATATTCTATATATGTCAATTAAGTCTAGGTTATTAATTGTGTTATTGAGTTCTATAGTTTCCTTATTCAACTTTTGTTTGGAAGATCTGTCCAGTGGCGAGAGAGGTGTGTTGAAGTCTCCCATGATTATTGTATGGTGGTCTATTAGACTCTTGAACTTGAGAAGAGTTTGTTTGACGAACATAGCTGCACCATTGTTTGGGGCATAAATATTCATGATTGTTGTGTCTTGTTGGTGTATGGTTCCCTTAAGCAGTATGTAGTGTCCCTCTTTATCCCTTTTGATTAACTTTGGCTTGAAATCTATTTTATTTGATATGAGTATGGACACTCCTGCTTGTTTCCGAAGTCCATATGAGTGATACGATTTTTCCCAACCTTTCACCTTCAGCCTATGTATGTCTTTTCCTATCAAATGTGTCTCCTGTAGGCAGCATATTGTTGGGTCTTGTTTTGTGATCCATTCTACTAGCCTGTGTCTCTTAATTGGTGAGTTTAAGCCATTCACATTTAGGGTTATTATTGAGATATGGGTTGTTCTTCCAGCCATATTTGTTTATTTATGTTACTAAACATGGTTTGTTTTCCTCTTTGATTATTTTCCCCCCCTTTACTGTCCTACCTCCCACTGTTGGTTTTCATTGTTATTTTCCATTTCCTCCTCCTGTAATGTTTTGCCGAGGATGTTTTGAAGAGATGGTTTTCTAGCTGCAAATTCTTTAAACTTTTGTTTATCGTGGAAGGTTTTAATTTCATCTTCCATCCTGAAGCTTAATTTTGCTGGATACACAATTCTTGGTTTGGAACCCATTTTCTTTCAGTGTTTGAAATATGTTATTCCAGGATCTTCTAGCTTTCAGAGTCTGTGTTGAAAGATCAGCTGTTACCCTGATTGGCTTACCCCTAAATGTGATCTGCTTCCTTTCTCTTGTAGCTTTTAAAATTCTCTCCTTATTCTGTATGTTGGGCATCTTCATTATAATGTGTCTAGGTGTGGACACATAACATAATTTAGTTAATTTTATCCATGAGGAGGGAAAGAGAAGGCACTGAGGCTTTTTTCTTGTTTTATTTAATATCTTGGCTCTGAACAGAATGAGTCCCCTGTTGAAATGTCCCATCATTCCCAATACCATCTTTGTTTTCATCAGCTAGTCCAAGGTTCATGTTCAGATACTTCTAACATTTTATAGTTCACATCCAAAAAAAGCCTTCTGGTATTATTTGAAGGAATTCTACATAATCATCCCAGGTTTATCATTTTTCTTTCTTTGGCACAGATAAAAGAAGGAGATTCATAAATTATGACTATATGTATTTTACATTCGCCAGTGTAACTTTTCCCTGACTGTTCTTTCTGCATATAGGGGAACACGTGTCTTCAAATAATTAAAGTTGAGGCCATCTGACATGAATTCATGTCTGAATATGTCAACAGCAGACTTCTAGAGTAAATAACCCAGGGTTTTAATCATGCTTGAACATATAAACCACTTATAGTTTCAGGTTTGAACTTAAATGCACTTTGCCTCTATGCTTGCAGTTATAAAATGTGATAGAATATACTTTTCTTTTAAAATTATTGTATGACCTTGAATTTTAGTGTATTCCTTTTGTCACCCAACTCACTGGGAAGCAGTAGTCCTGCTGTTTGAATCCAAGCCATAGAACTACTGGAAATTGAACACTTTCTCTCATCTTCCATCTCTCACCTCTTAAAGTAATTCTAAGTGAAATAAGGCAGACTCACATATTCCAGGGGTGAATGTGTAGAGCTAGGGGTAAAAAAGGAATTAAAAAAGGAAATCTTTTAAATAGAAAAGAGAGTAAAAACGGGGGAGTAAGGAGAAAGAGGAGGGAAGGAAAAGGAGAAGAACTGTGAAATTAAGTGGACTAAATTATGCTATGTGCATGAAAACTATATCACAACTCATTCCAATTTTATATATAACTATAATGCACCAATTAAAAAATAAATGAATAGATACATATAAGGAAGACCAATAAAGTAGAAGAATGGGATCAGGGGGATGGAGGAAGGGAGAGATTAAAATGTTGCAAATAATGTTATACATATTTTTGCACATGCCAAAATGAACCACATTATGTATAACTTCAATGCATTAATATAAAAAAAAACTATTCTGTGAATTAAAGGATTCAATAAAATGATTGGTAATGTGTAATGCTTCATTAATAATAAATGAGCAATGGATAATTTTTCATAATAACATTATTTTTACATGATTGTCTTTCACATTATAGCCGGACAGCATGAACAGCAAAAACCCACCTAGAAATAAAAAATGTCAATCGATTTACAAACCTGTCTGTGGTTCTGATGGAAAAACCTATGGTAACCAGTGTGTATTTGACCAAGCAAAGAGGTAAAAGGGCTTTGTATTCTTTTGTATCAGGAAATGCTATTCTAATCCATAAGTAATGTGGATCAGAGAGTATTTTTCTCTATGTCTCTGTAGTTTTCTCTCAGTAGTGCTTGGCTATTATTTTTCAAAAGGAACATAAAACAATACCTAATTCTTGAGCAATAAATTCAGTTAATTCCTGGAGGATTGTGGTTTATTCAGATATTCAAATGGTAAATTTTGAGTTATTCATTCAGCAAATATTTATTGAGCATCCACCCTGTAGGGGGCAGTGATTTAAGAACTGGAGGTAAAATAATGAATGAAACACAGAAATTCCTGTTTTAATTTTTGCAGTTGAAAGGAAAAAATAAAATATATTAGAGGATAAAGAGAATATGAAACCTTGGATTGTTTATTGTTGCCTACTAAATTATATTCCAATCTCAATAGTATTAAAGATTGGATTTGGCGAGTGATCTAAACCTTCAAGTGTTACATAATACCTATAGGAAATAAAATAATTGTAATACTATTTTTAAAATTGTACAGAGTGTTAACATAGAGTTAGATGCTCAAGATTTCAAAAGTTTTGAATGTTCTTCTATGAAAGGAAAAATAAATTAAGAATAATCCCTCTCTTGTTTTCAACAATTTCAGAATTTAGGAAATCCTTATTGCAGAAAGAAACGTTAAAGTGTCCTCTATAATGAATTAGTCACCAATTCTTTGTTGTTGTTGTTATTTTGGTACTGGGAATTGAATTCAGGGCCATTTGCCACTGAGCTACACCTCCAGTCCTTTCTATTTCTTACTTTGAGACAGTGTCTCCCTGCAATTGTTGAGGCTGGCTTTGAACTTTACACCCAGCTGTCTCACATTATTGTTAAAACTCCTGACCTAGAGGTGAGAAGAAAATGATGCAAAGTGCACTCAGAGTGAGCAACAAAAACCAGGCAAACCAGCACCAAGGCCTGCTTGTTCCTAAGTGATTTTTAAAAAATAATTGTTGAATAATCACAGTTTCTCTTTCCAGTGGTGCCACATCTATGTGGTCCTTGACTTCTTTCATTTATGTTTTTCAGGTCGAGTAATGGAAAACTGAATCTGAAACATGAGGGGAAATGTTAAGTGTTTGAGTGAACCAAATCACCTGGAACAAGTTTGACTTCAAAATCCAATTTGCAATTCTGTTTTCCCTAGGAGTTCAACTGTGAAGTCAGCACCAATCTTACAGATCTGATAGGTCTGTATTATTTTTTGAGTTTGTTCCACTGCAAATAAATCAGTTCCTAAGCAGCTTCTGATTTCTAGGATTTTTTGTTGTCTCTGATTTCCCAACATGATGAGTGTGTATGACCTCTCTACTCTTTAATTCTGTTGATCCAATCATTTGTCTTGAGAACAATAAAACACAGCCTTGATTATTATAGTTTTATAATAAATCTTGAAACTAGATAGTTTAAGCTCTCCAAATTGGCTCTTTTTTAAAATTTTGAATGGAAATTTTAGGCCTTTTGCACTTCCATATGAATTTTAAAACAAGTTTGTCAATTTCTACAAAATATTGCATAGATGGGTCAATATGAAGGAGAATTAGCATTGTAATATCATATAATATGCTTTAAGTTCAAGTTATTCCTCTAAATTTATGTATATCTTGATTTCCTTTCATTAAATTTTTGTGGATTTTAGTTTACAGTAATTCACACAGTTTGTGAGAATTATTATTATTTCATACTTCTTTTAGAATTAGTATGTTTAAAAGTATAACTTCTTAGTGTTGGCTGTTAGTAGATATAAACCATTTATATTAGTATACTGATCTTGTGTCCCCAAACCTTGGTAGACTTACCTTACAATTTCTAAAATTATTTTCATGGAGCCAACTGGATTTTGTGTAGTTAGTCATAGTGTTTTGTAGTAGGTCAGAATTGCTTTCTGCATTAAATCTGGAAGATTTCCTTTCCTTTTTCTTGCCTGGTTACTGGAGAGAGCTTCCATAAGAATTGTTATCTGCAGAGCAGGCTGAAAAAATGTTAGCTGCAGGGTGGGCTGAACACTAGACCCTCACCCTCTCCCATCTGGTTCCTTATCATTTATTTGCCTCAAGGCTGAACACTCAACCCCACTCAAGGCTGAACACCCCACGTCTATTGCAATGAAAACCCACATCTGGCCCCTGCCCAGTCTGCTTGAGGGCAGGAGATGACACCCTTAGCAACTAATGCATGATCCAATCACTGTACACCAACAAGGCAGCTTGCAGAACCAGAGACCCCATTAGATTTTGGCTATAAAAACTCTCTCCTGTCAGGCCCTGCCCTCCCCTCTCCTCTCCCCTCTTCCTTCTCCTCCTTCTCCCCCTCCTCCTCCTCCTTCTCCTCTTCCTCCTCCTCCTCCTCCTCCTCCTCCTCTTCCCCCTCCCCCCTCCTCCTCCTCCTCTTCTTCTTCTTCTTCTTCTTCTTCTTCTTCTTCTTCTTCCTCCTCCTCCTCCTCCTCCTCCTCCTCCTCCTCCTCCTCCTTCTTCTTCTTCTTCTTCTTCTTCTTCTTCTTCTTTTCTCTCTCTCTCTCTCTCTCTCTCTCTCTCTCTCTCTCTCTCTCCTCTTTCCTTCTCTCTTTTTCTCCTCTTTCTCTGGTCTGTCAGACACCACCGAAATAAACATCTCTTGGTCGCTCCAAGTGTTGTGGTCAATTTCCTTTCAAGAATATTAAACACAAATGTTGAGACTGAATTTTATTTGTCTTTTGTCTTTCCTTTCATTAAATTCTTAAGAAAAGCTTTCAAATTTTACCATATTTAGCTCTGGTATTTTATAGGTGTGTTTTCATCATACTGGTGTGTAAACAGGACCCCCTCCTCCACCGAAAATCTTATCTTCTCCAGAAATTTTGACCTTAATTTATTTTAGGACTATTAGCAAAAAATTCTCTACAAAAGAGTTCAATGTAGGTAAACTTACTATTTTCCTGTTATTCTATTACTTGCCCACTGGCCTGTAAGAAATCAGCACTCCTGGTGTTTGATGCCCCTTTACTGGTTTATCACAAACATTTATTCAGTACAGTAGTTTGTAAAAGTGTGTTTGCAAATGCAAATTGTGATTTTAAAAAGACAAATCCTTTAACAAGTCCTCTGGCCTTGAGCTGGAGCTTCACAGAGAGTCTACATTTCTAATATAAGAGAAGTTACCAATTGGGCTCCATAGTAACAGCTGGCAGGGGAGGAAAGAAAGGGGAGAAGCAGCTCTCCCCTTCTCAGGTGTTGTCCTTGAAGGGTTAACTTGCCCAAAACAGTGAGGGAAAAAGCTGCTTTTATGTGAACTTCTGCAGACTGTGAACTTCTGAGCCCCTCCCCTTACATGTTGGAATAAAGTTCTGAACTACCTGAACTCGGGGTTCATGGGATTAATTGACCACAGCAAAAGCTGTGCCCTCTGAACCTGGCTGCAGACAAATTAAACTGTTTCCTATCTTAGGTGCCTAGCTTCATCTGTCCCTGCAACAGAAGAAACTTCCTTCTAGTCCTATTTTGCTGAGGTGTTTTTTTTTGTTGTTGTTGTTGTTGTTGTTTTGTGTGTGTGTGTGTTGTTTTTGTTTTTGTTTTTAACCTGATGTTTGTTAACCTGGAGTTTATTTTCTGCTTGGAGCAAGGCACAATTATGGGGGTTAGGAAAGGCCACTGTGGTTTGGAGAGGAGGGGTCTCTGGCTAAGTGCCTGTCATCTTCATGTGGAAGAACTCAGCTTGTCTCTGCTTGCCTAGCCTACCAGTTGGAGTGGGCAAGAGTCAAGGTAGCACCTTGGAAAAACCCATCAGTGGACCACCAGATCAGGACTGAGGCCTGGCTCCGCTGGCTGACCGGCTGCTTCCTCATGGTTTCTGGAGCCAGGTCACTGGTGACCATGCTGGTGAAGGTGGATTCTGAGTGTTCTGGGGACTCCAATACTGTAGCCATGAATGGAGTAGTGGACTTAGCAAAGAAGCAGCTGGCCCACCAGTGATCTGGGTGGCCTTGAGGAGACGCCGGTACTAGTCATGAGTTGTCAGGAGTGAGTCACTGGAGAGGATGACCACTATGTTTCATCTATAGGCTATAAATAAACCTGTAAATAAACACCTATAAATAAACCTGGTTCAGGCTCCATTTCTTTGTTAAAAGCTATACCCGTCTGATCACCTTGGTCTGTGGCTGCCTCTACTCTGAAATTATGTTTTTGTTTTCTGTGGTTATTTCCTAGTACTACTTTTCTTACCTTTTATTTCTCAGCCAGCCCATCCCTCCAGAGGGGAACCCTTTCCCTTGCCCATGTGGGCAATTTCTAATTGACTGCCATCATAGTCAGTGAACAGAACTGCATATAACTTAAATCTTTACATTATAAAGGTTGTCTTTATAGTCACAAATGTGGTCTATCTTGGTAACTATTTTGTGATTCAATAAAAATTTATGAATATATATCATTCTGAAAAAAAAATCCATTGTAGCATAAAGAACAGATGGAATTTCTTGCTTGCTATTTTATCCTTATAGATAAATTCTTAGGCATATAAGTTCCCAGTAGGTATTTGTTGAATGAATGAAATAACTTTCCATTAAAATTTCAAACCTAAATAGATTGGCAAGGGGTAATCCTACTGGGTTCCACACTTTCAAGACCTTTCTTCCCCATCATCATATAAATGCCTATTTTACTATAATGATGATCACAACTTCTGCTCCTACAGCACATTACTCTCCTTACCCTTGGCATCTATCAATAATCTGATCAAGGACCATCACTCTTTTAAGGATATTGGAACCTGACTTGGTCTTTCTTTCTGTAAGGACTCATAATACACAATCTCAGGTGATTTGGGATTCAGTTTACATTGTCACAATATAACATGTTATTCTCAAACTAAGCAGAAATTGGAATAGTAAAAACCTGATTATCTATAAAATAGATCATACAAAAAAACATAATCCTATGACTGAATATTAATTCTTATATATGTAATGAATATTTCAGTCAGGGGCTGTATATATTATCTGAAATAATACGGTGTCTCTAAATGTTATAGCAGAGTTTGTAATGGAGAAAGAAATTGGCGTGTGTGTGTGTGTATGTAATATTCATTCATTTGACCTTGATATTTTTTTTACTAGACTTTCAAAATTCAGTGATCCTGCTTTAAAGTTTGCAGCTAAAAGTTGGTCCTGTTGACAACTGCTGCCCAGTAAAAGTTTTAGATGAGGAAAGAAAAATATAAATGCTATATAGCTTGTTTGCTGAGCATTTAATTGTGTTCCAAAAATATGTTGAAGTGTTCAATCCTGGTATTTTAATGTGACTTTATTTGAAAACAGGGTCTCTGCAGATTAAATTTTAGCATTTTTATGAGGTTTTAATGACAATTTCTCATTTTGTTATTATGGTCAGAGGATTTAGCTATTATGGGTGAACATATTTTTTATCTCAATGTGAATTCGGCCTTTAACATATCTGTGACAGTTTTTCCATAAGGGTTAAAGATGTATATTTTATGAATTCTGGTTACACAGTTTATAAGTATGTAGTAGTCAAACTTGTTAGTTATGTTCCTTATATCCCTATAGAGACATAAAATAGGTGTATGCTTTTCTAGGAATAGTAAAAAAATAATTGTGGACAGAGATTTTTAATCATGTCTGTCTTGGAAAGTTTACTTAAAGCATTAGAAGAAGGAAGAAGCAGACACTGTAGCTTGAGCTGAGAAAGCTGGAGTGCTCTTTACTGATTCAAAAGTCGTCATGGTTCAAGCTCCTTTTGGAGGAGTTCCAGATTACTGAAAAAAATAATTTAACTAAAATATATGGTATGGTTCTGGAAATGGTAGAATAACAACTCAAGGCATAATATTACCCTGTCATCAGTGGAATATTCAATATAGCAGCTCAAGGAGGTCCAATTTCCTTTGCAAATTTTACCACTGAGATCTCTGATTGCCTAAGGCCCACATACTGTGGGAACTCTGGTTTACAAAACAAAATATTTATCTACTTTAAATTAAATCATTATGGCAATCTCTCTTTGGTTGGAAACTAGCATCTGTCTATTAGTTTAGGGTCCCTCAGCTTGCCCCCTCTTCTCCTTGCTGGAGGGAATTGTGTACTAGAGACAAATTATCTTGTTGAACTTCAAATGTGTATGACTGACACTCTTAAAGACTCCCGATCGCCTTATTCAGATTTTCAATGAATGATCCTCAGTCCTTTTTTTTCCTTTTTAAAAAATCTTTTCCTCATTTAAGTCTGAATCAAGTGGCTAAACCAATGCATGACATCTGTTAGAAACAAAACCCAATGTTGTTTCTACTGGTGGTAGATATGTAATCGTAGTTGTTTGGGATTTTTTTTTTAACACATTCCTAGTATTTCCAACTTCACATAAGCATTCCACTCCTAAATGCTGAATTGATCTACCAGGACACACAATACTGAATACCCTAAATCTCCTACAAACCACTGGAAAATCACTATATGTTCTTCATATGCTTCACTTAACACTTTGAATATCATGCCCACTGTCCTCTTTCTTGTACAAGCTTTCTCATCTCTGCCTGTCTGCACCAGGCTTCCTGGGGTCTTGCTCTCCCTTTCCTCTGCTACTGCCTGCTGAGAATTTTGCTTTGATGAATCAGTGTGACAAATCTTTTAGGTCACACTGCACTGACTTTTTTCACAAGGACACTTAAAAGACTCCACTTAGAGGGCTGTCAATTCCCTACATTACTCTCTTTTAAGGTAATTCTTCATGGGTGTTGAGTTATCACTTTTCATCTTAAAAAAAATAACCATGCACTACTATGAGTGAGCAGAGGACCTGTGGTTTGTGAAGCAGAAAGTCAACCCACAGTCAGTCAGGAATGATTCTGTGTCACTGGAAGATGTGTACTTTAAAACGTGGCTGCCAATTATTTAATTCAGTTACTTTTGTAGTTACAATGGGAGAAACCTTTATTGATATCTTTATTTCTGTCAAATCTAAAGCAGTATTTTTCCTTTCTTGAGCAATTACAGTAGAGTGGTAGAGAAAATAAATGATCTAAGGTGACAACTGCATTACAGTCTCTTCATAAAGCTTGGCCAAAAAACAAGAAGCCCTTACACATCCAGTCCTCTCTTTATTGAGAGTGTATCTGTAAATAATTCAATCTACTTTTCTAGTTGCTTTCAGTTTTCAAAGAGGATGGTTTTGATACAGGTAGTCTGTTAAAGTGAAATGCCAAGGTCTTTATTTATCCTTCAAAAAATGGAGGTCTGCTTAAGATTTGCACAGGGGACTGATGTCTTTTCACATTGTAATCATGAGATTCCTCTTGTAACTCAATTTGCCTGACATATGTTACAATTACACATGAACTCAACTAGGTCCTAGAAAATACTTAATAATTAGGACATTCCTCATCTACAGGTAAGAGGACTTGAGAAGCTTTCATATTTTATCCAATTACAAGAGTTGATGATTCTAGTGCTTTAAGACAGCAATTAGATTTTTATGGAATTTCTAAAATGTATGATCTTATTTTTAAGACCTACAAGATATATTTCTTAATAATTAAACATTCTTTTGAATGTAAATATTTAGTCTTATTTTCCATTCTTTAATGAAAGCCTAAGAAAATAGTTAACATAAAAGGATTGCATGTGTGTGAGGGTTTTATAAGGGTAAACAAACAAGAATATTCAGACTGATGTCATGTAAATAGATTCTTGAGACCATGTCATTAATATGAGTTAGAATTTCCAGGGCAGGATCATTAGATTAGGTTAGATTAACAACTCCATTACATAAATATCAAGATCAGGCATTTTCTGAACATAGAATCTGTATTTGATTGAATGACAAACAGAATCCAGTTGGTGTCCTTTGAGACATCTGATGTTTGGGAGATATTTGCCAAGCCAGACTAACAGACTAATCACATAATGGATGTATAGTGAATGAAAGAATTAGATATATGTGTTTATAAACTTCATTCATTCTATCCTTAATCTAATGTAGACAGTTTAAAAATGACATGACCAAATTATTTTGAAAATAATATAAATTATTCTCTTAAAGCAATTCTTTCAATGAGCAGTGTAATATCCATTACTTAATGCAGTGGAGGCCCAGGAATTAGTATTTGTCCATCTCTACATTTAATCTTCTTTTAATTGAGGAAATATTAAGTGCCATACACACATACATATATATCTCTGTGTGTGTATATATGTACATACATAGAGAGAGATATAGACATACATATGAATATATATGTTTATGTATATCTATATCTATATCTATCAATCTTGGTGGAAGACAGTAAAGATAAAATGGTAAGAAAAACAAATACAGTCATTTGGCTTCAAGTACTTTAATTGTATGAGTTAACAGTGTTGCCAAATGTCAATTGGAACTGGTATTATTCACTGAACTCCATCTCCTCCCTGCAACGAATACATATCCTAATAAACACCTGTTTACTGCAGCACATCATTTTACAGCTTTGACCACTGAGTTCTCTTTCAATTGGCAACTGTGTCCCTTTATCCTACCACCAATGTATTGTTGCTTGAGAACTTTCTTATTATCTGGGATTGCAAGATGCCCCAATTAATCTTGTTTAATATCTGCTCCAGTCCTAAAGTCAGCCATTTTACTAAAGACTCCAAATTTCTTTTATTGAAAAATCGGATTATAAACCAACATCTAGGTGTGAGGTGTGCTTATTGCTCTATGGGTATCATTTTTAGGGCTTCTTGGCTTACAAAATGATCAAAAGAAATACACATGTATATACTATCGTTTAAAATGGACTGCCAAACAGAACTTGGTCCACTTTTCTAAAGTTTATTTTGGGTAAAGGAACTATTCCAACCACCTAGTATCCTAACAAAGGTGGAATACTTGCTTTCACTTACACTCATTGTGAGATTCAACAAGACATATGTGAACACCAGGCCCCCTAGACATGTGAGCAAACATGCAGGAAATATGTCCTCTTTACACATGCAAGGGGACCTGCTGACTCTCCCGGTCCTTTGGATGAGTCCCCAAGAATGATGGCAACATTGAAAAGAAAACACTTACTTTTGAATCTTGCTGTTGTCCTCAAATAATAGGAACTGCCCCTTTGGGAAGTACTACCTCCTAGTGCTCATGTACCACTTTGGGGAAGGTAATGAAGTAGAAGTTAATTGCTATGAATATCGGTTATTTTGTGTGTCTCTTTTCTGTCATGTAGATCCAGCTGAGTTAGCTGTGAGTGAGGAGCATACGTGTGAGACAGATGGCCCACAAAGAAGAGACACACAGATATTCTGGGTTCTGTCTAGGACCTTTAAAGTAGCTCAGTTGAGATGCTTAGATAATTTTTCATAGATATTTCCTTGGGAGCGTTGGAGAAAATTTGATCTGATGTGACCTAGGAAGAGGTTAGAGAAAATTTGATCAGAATTATGAAGAAGAGAAAAAGGCAATAAGAGTGATTATAGAACCTAAGATGTTGAAGTGGTGAGAAATTTTTCCAAGAAAGGAGCAAGAAAAAGTTTGGGGAATTACCATTAGACACAGACATAAGTGCTTAGAATTTTTCTATACTAGAAGTCCATTAGAGTTCATTGGAATTATTTCTTTTAATATTTTAACCTTTTATTATCAGATCACTGTAAATTTAAATGAGGTTGTAAAATATCTGTAGATATATACTCTAAAATAGTATAATTTCTCCTCTTTCTTGGGGGAAATGAAGCCGAAATTCCAACTGTGTAATTACAAGGTTGGTTCCTGGTAGAAGCCAGCCACCAACCTGAGCCCACAAATCTAGAACCCTCACAGATTAGTCATTTCAATAATATACAAAAAGGCACTTACCACTTCAGAAATTCCAAGTGTCTTGGAAATTATGGGCCAGAAAAAGGAAATGGGGACAGAAAGCAGATATGTATTTATTACTATGCCAGAGCAGATAGTTTTTAGATTTATATTATTTAGAAATAGAAAATATTTTTATAATTTATTTAGAAAATCAAAGTTGTAAACATTAAAATGAGAGACTGTGTTGTAATCAAATCTCGTTTTGCCTAGATAAAAGACACTGATCAAATAATGAACTCTATCCCTGTTTCAAAGACAGATATGCTCACAATATCTCATATATCACATGTGCCATAACTGAGTTACTGAAATTGAATACCAAAAAGCAAATCACCCTATTAGTTGAAAAACAAAATCCTAACTACCATAAGGACAATGAATTCCTATTGCTAAATAAATCAAAATAACTAAAAAGAAAATTAGATTGGTTTAAATATATCAATAGGAACATACAAAACAAAGTAAATATATATATTCTAATTGTCAAAAACCTCAGGGAAATGAAAAGAGAACCCAAGATTTAAGATGTTCCTAAAGCATAAAGGCAAAAGAAAATCAGTCTCAAATGCCCAATAACTTAAGCAATAGTGTACTTAAGAGTACTTCTTGAGCAACTTTCTGATGATGAGCATGGTCCACCAAAAACTTGATAGAAAAAGATTGTCAAAGGACTAAGGAGGAACATTTAACACATTTTAATACTAGAAAGCAGGATGTCACAAAATGAAACACTAATATAAACTGTTGTACGTTGTTTGTTTACACAGAGCAGAAGAAAAGAAATGAAACTACAGTGAGTTCATTGAAGAATAGGAAGCAAAGAGGTATAAACCTAATGGCATGATGAAAATCTGGGCAACCAGCCACTAATTAGCTAAATAAGAATATAGAGTAAAGATAAGTCTGTTTAATGTTCATACCCAGGGGAGCCTTACAAAGTATGATACTCCAAGGAAAGTCCATATGATCAAAGTTAAAATACCCTCTTCATAGGGGAAAAGAATAGAAGGGAGATGTAGGCAATTTTTTAAGGGAAAGCCAATGATATATAGAAGAAATAAATGAGAGGGGAGCAGACAATAGCCTGGGTATGTTCTCTGCTCTGGGAAAGGGAACCACAGACAATAGCAGGGTGAGGGATGAAGTTCCTGCTAACAAATATTGTCTTCTTATGCTGATGAAGTTTCCCAGGTAATCTTTTAAAGCTGCCCTCAGAGAGCAGATGAAGTCCTCTGAGTATGGTGACAACTTTCTGTTTCTTCTATTCTCTGATGATTTAACCTTTTTGGTATTTGATGAGCTTCTTAGGGAAGGAGCTTGAGACAATTGCATTGCTTTTAGAAGAGATTTCTTCAGTTGGACAAGAGAACTTTAGAGGCAGCCATTCCCTCAGTCTGGAGACAGGAGGAGGAAACAAGGGAAGATCAGAGAAACCTTCCTTCATTCTGAGACTATTTCTCCAACTCAGTATGTCAGAGTGCCACATTTTGGGTTGTAATTCTCTGAGCCCCAACACAAGAGACACAAGGACAATGAAATGTATAAACATTAACAGCAACAGCAAAAAACAAAAACAAAAAACCCTCATAAAACAATTACTAGATACAAGTTGATTCAAAAGAGAATCCTACTAAACTATTAAAAATACAAGGTTCAATGTCATATAACCAGTTCCAGGGCAGAGAATATTAGATATGGAAAACGACAAGCCCCCAAAATAGTGAGAACTGGGAAAAGGGGAGTGAGAAGGTAAGCCATACATTGAGAGCATCCATCCTTTCCCAATACATTCTTTCCCAGTGATAAAACAAACCCTGGGGAAGAGGTGTCCATCAAACCTAGAAAGGTAGTCTTTGGGAAGAGGCCAAAGCACTAACCTTTCCTTAAACAAATCCTTTCCAGATACCAACCACTGATCCCAGGCTCTCCATCAGCTCTAGTAAGATGAATCCCAGAGACTGACCACTGACCCTAGACATCCTCCTATTTTGCCCAGTAAAACAGACCCGAAATTCCTGAGTGCCCAAGTTGACATGCTCATTAATTAAGTCACTTTTCAGTGTTACCTACATAAGCCCAGTCCTTTCCTTTGTTCAATGTCTCATTTTCTACCAGGAAACTGGATCCACTACCATAGGTGTAGTCCTGTTCCTGAATAAAGGCTGAAATGAACTGTGAAGTTTGCGTCCAGCCTAGTCTCTTTATTCTAAAGAGAACATGAAAGCAAACTTCCTATTTTTTTATTAAATAACTGAAATATTTATACAATAAAATAGCACATAATAATAATATTGAGGACTTAATCACTTATACAGAATGATGCACATTTAAAGTATTAGCAAACAGAATAACATGTACTTTTAAAATAATAGCTAAGTGGAATTGATTACTGGAATCTAAGATTTATTAAATATATGAAAACTGATACAACACATCTGTATATACAACATATTATGTATAGTTATGAGAATATTTCTATAGATGCTAAGAAAGCATTTGACAAATTCAATATTTCCTAATAAAATATCAAAGATAAAGTTGCCTGACATTTTAACAAAATAAACATTTGTACATCTCAGTTTTAAAACAATCATTGTAGTTAACTGAAGAAATTCTCATTAAGATTAAAAACAGGAACAGGCCCAGCGGCCTGCTGAGGAGCAGAGCCGCCCCCCACCCCCCGCGCCTGCCAGGTAGGCGGAACTGTGACCACCGACAAAAAAGGCCCAGTGGCCCGCGGAGGGGCAGAGCTGCCAACCACCCCTGCAAGGTAGAAGCGCCTGCAACCCACCATCAGAACAGGAGCAGCGGCCTGCTGAGAGGCAGAGCCGCCCCCTCCCCCCGCGCCAGCAAGGTAGACGGAACTGTGACCACCCACAGAACAGGCCCAGCGGCCTGCTGAGGGGCAGAGCTGCCAACCACACCGGCAAGGTAGGCGGACCTGCGACCCACCGGCAGAACAGCCCCAGAGGCCTGCAGAGGGGCAGTGCCGCTGCCTGCGCCTGCAAAGTAGGCAGAACTGCGACCACCGACAGAACAAGCCTAGCGACCCGCAGAGGGACAGAGCCGCCGCCCGCGCCTGCAAGGTAGGCAGACCTGCTACCGACCGGCAGAACAGACCCAGCGGCCTGCCGGCGTGGTAGGCACATTGCCCCAATTGGAGGAGGGGCAGAGCCGCCGCCCGCGCCTGCGAGGGAGACTTTGCAACTATATAAGACCAATATAAATATATAGGGGGAAAATTCAATAGCACAAAGTTTCACCAAGCAGAAAGAAACGCGAACAGTATGAAGAGACAAGGAAAGAAAGGACCACAAGCAATGCAGTTCAACTCAACGTTAGAAGAGGTAATAGCTGCAGCAGATGGAATGTCAGATAAAGAATTCAGGATATACATGCTTCAGATGATCTGGAGTCTCAAGGAAGACATCAGACAGCAAAATCAGACAATGAAAGATCACTTCAACAATGAATTACATAAACAAATCCAAGAAGCAAAAGATCAACTATACAGAGAGATAGAGGTTATAAAAAACAAACAAACAGAAATCCTAGAAATGCAGGAAGCAATAAACCAACTTAAAAACTCAATTGAGAATACTACCAGCAGAGTAGAACACTTAGAAGATAGAACATCAGACAATGAAAACAAAGTATTTCAACTTGAAAAGAACATAGACTGCCACAGTCTGGCTGGGCACAAATGCCGCAGTCTGGCTGGGCACACAGTCACGAGCCACCACACAGCTTGTAGATTCAAACAGCAACTCTTTATTCCCGAACTCACACCAGCCATCTACAATCACGTTCTGGGGAAATCCACGTTCTCTGCCCAAATCCACGTTCTCTGCCCAAATCCACCTCCACTGGGCTTCTATCTCCAAAATATACTGTCTGAATCCCGTGAGAACTCAAGGGGAACTCAGGCAGCAGGATACGCCCTATTCCCAGCAGGAATAATCTTAAACCTTAAACCTGGAACCTAAACTGGGAACGCCCTAAACACGATTATCTTAAAACCGGGAACACCCTAATCTGCCTTGGTCCTTGAGCAAGGTCACCTACATTCAATGTCGCTGCAACATGTCAGCAACATGGGGTACGCTGGCAAGGAAATTGTCATACCTACTTGGCTAATGGCTCCCAGCATCTCCCCCCTTCTGATTAATTAAACAACAAGCAATGTGGCTTAAGGACCGTGCCTGGTAGGTTGTCCAATTCAACATATGGTTCTTACCCGTCATCGGAAAACTGACCTCTAGGCGTCAGCCTCCTGTCTTAGGTTGATACCACTGCAATTGAATCATACCCGTCACTGACTACCGGTCCAGCATACAGCCATACTTGTGGATAGGTCTATGCACCAGTGGGGGGGTGAGGTTCTTTGCCTCACCTCTGTTGGCCCCCAAATTTGGCCTTGGTGCCAGTGGGGGAGTGAGGTTAATGTGGCTTATGGACCGTGCCTGGTAGGTTGTCCAATTCAACATATGGTTCTTACCCGTCATCGGAAAACTGACCTTTAGGCGTCAGCCTCCTGTCTTAGGTTGATACCACTGCAATTGGATCATACCCGTCACTGACTACCGGTCCAGCATAAGCCATTGGCCCCCAAATTTTAGACCATCACTAGCAGAAGGGAGGAGGATACAGAAATGCCACGACACCAAGCCAATTGACGGCTCCTTGGGAAAAAATTGCATCACTGGTGACACCATCAGCAAAGATATGTCAGCACTACCACAATTAACATGGGGTGCGCTGGCAAGGAAATAAAAATTGCATCACTAGTGACACCATCAGCAAAGATATGCCAGCATTACCACAATTCGCTGCACCAAACGATAGTTACATAGTCCAGGCAAGTTCTGCAAGCAGTTCAAAGCAGAGGAATCTATCAATATGTCCATTTCCTCCCAAAATCCGTTTCCTCCCAAAGTAAGTTGACTCTTTGATTGAGCATTACTTGTTGAGTTCTTCACCGGCACTGGGATGGAGATAGGAATTCTGGCAATGATGCTAAAGAGACATTATCCTGAAAAGAATTATTAAATATAATGAAAAGGAAAGGTGAAAGTAAACAAACAGATCTGTTAACCTACTTTAAAAACAATCTTTAACAGCTGTTTACCTAATTTAAATTAAACCATTTAAATCACGTGAATAAAAATAATAATAATTCGGATCCATTTTTTCATGAGCGCTCCTCATATAAGAAATATGGACATACGCACATACAGACATACAACACAAAACACAAGAGTGTACACAAACGTACAACACATAAGAAAATAGTAAAGGCCTTGTAGCTTTACCTAGGTGAAATCTCCATTGCAATGTTTAAAAACTCCACAGTCAAAAAATAAAACTGATCAGAAAAACATTAACCTAGGTTTGTATGAGCTCAAAAAATAAAAATAGAACCTTATGATGTGGAAAAATGCAATAATAAAATAGCTATTGAAAAAAGCACCCTGGTTAATCACTGTCGCAGATGTAAGAATGGCCAAGCTGGAGTTCTGGATATCAGCTGTTATGGATTTGAGTCAAATCATCTTCATCTTCTTTTCGATCTGTAGAAATTGTTTTAGTTAATCTCTCTGGAATCCAAATCGGCTGCTGTTCTCCCTGTGGAAAAACACAAACAGACCCCCGACTCCAGACAATCACTGGGTCAGGACCTTTCCATTGTCCTGTTAGAATATCTTTCCAAAGTACTTTAGGCTTATGTACATTTTTTGGATACATATGCCTTTCCGCAGCACTAAGTCCTGATGAATCCAAATTTAAAAAGTTTAGAGTAAAAAGCGTTATTTTAAGTTTATCTTTGGGGGATATATACCCCTTTCCAATTCCCTCTTTTTGCTTTAATAAGTATGTTTTAATAGTTTGATGAGCTCTTTCAACTATGCCTTGTCCCTGTGGATTGTATGGGATTCCTGTTATATGAGTAATACCAAATGATGAGCGAAATTGTTTAAAAGAGGTAGAGGTATAGCCAGGACCATTATCAGTTTTTAACTGTTTAGGAACGCCCACAGTGGCAAAATTTTGTAAGCAATGAGCTATAACATCTTTAGTTTTTTCTCCGGCATGAAGGGAGCCCATCAAAAATCCAGAAGAAGTATCGACTGTAACGTGTAAATATTTTAATTTTCCAAATTCTGGCAAGTGTGTGACGTCCATCTGCCAAATATGGTTAGGTATCAGTCCTCTACGATTGACTCCAAGATTAACTTGTGGTAAAAATGTCACACAATTTTGACATTGTTTTATTATATGTCTGGCTTGTTCCTTAGTTATTTTAAAACGCTTTTGTAAAGTATTAGCATTAACATGAAACCTTTTATGAAAATTTGTAGCTTCTTCAAATGTAGAGAAAATATGTATGTCATGTGTAGTTTTATCTGCTAAATCATTGCCTAAACTAAGGGCTCCAGGCAATCCTGTATGTGCCCTAATATGTCCTATGAAGAATGGATCTTTTCTGTCCCAGATTAGACTTTGTATAGTGGAAAACAAAGAGAAAACAGTAGAAGAAGGGGAAATCCTACCAGCATCTTCAAGAGATACTATAGCATTAACTACATACTGACTATCAGAAAATAAATTAAATACAGAATCTTTAAACATCAAAAAAGCTTGTAAAACTGCATTAAGCTCTACCTTTTGAGCTGATTGTTTGGGTACTAAAAATGTAGAAGTTTGATCTGGGGTAACTACTGCTGCTGTACCATTATTAGACCCATCAGTGAATATATTTGGAGCATTCATGATAGGTGTTTTTCTTGTCATTTTAGGAAAAACTACAGGATGCTTAGACCAAAAAGACAACAAAGGATTAGATGGTAAGTGATTATCAAATGAAACATTAGATTTACACATGATTATTGCCCAAGTATTTAACTCATTAGCTAACTCATCAATTTGATCCATAGTATATGGAGTAATAATTTTATTGGGAGAAATTCCAAACACTCCCTTCGCTGCTTTTATTCCTTTGAGTATTAATTGTCCTACAGCCTCAGGATACCTAGTAAGAATAGTGTTAGGAGAATAAGATAAATGTATCCATAATATTGGACCTTCTTGCCAAAATACTCCTGTAGGAATATTTTTTGTTGGTAGTACAATAAATAATAAAGGCAAACTTATATCAATTCTATCCAAATGCATATTTTCCATATATGTTTCAATAATTTTTAATGCCTTTCTTGCTTTAGGAGTTAACATGTGGGGTGAATTTGGATCTGATGGACCTTTTAGAATATCAAATAAAGGTCCCAACTCTCCTGTTGGTATACCTAGATAAGGCCTTATCCAATTTATGTCTCCCAATAACTTTTGAAAGTCGTTAAGTGATTTGAGTTGATCTACTCGTATTTGAATTTTTGGTGGACGGACCATGGTTGAGGATAATAGAACTCCTAAATAATTAATTGGAAAATTTAATTGTACTTTATCTATTGCTATCTCTAGATTATAATTTTTTAATAAGTTTGTAAGTGTGGCATAACATTCCAGCAATATGTTTTTATCTTTATGTGCCAATAATACATCATCCATATAGTGAAATATTTGTAGTTCAGGATTTTGATTTCTAAGTGGCTGGATTGCTTTGTTAACATATATTTGACACATAGTTGGACTGTTAGCCATCCCTTGAGGGAGTACTTTCCATTCATATCTCTGATCAGGACCTTCATGATTTAATGCAGGGATAGTAAATGCAAAACGTGGACTATCCTCGGGATGAATTGGAATTGAAAAAAAACAATCTTTAATATCTATAGCTAAAACATGCCAGGTTTTTGGCAAAGCAGACAATTGAGGAATCCCTGAGTGAGCAGGTCCCATAATAACCATCTCATTATTAATGGCTCTTAAATCTTGCAATAATCTCCATTTACCAGATTTCTTTTTGATAACAAAAATGGGAGTATTATGGGGAGATACGGAAGGTTGTATATGTCCTTCCGCTAATTGTTGTTTGACCAGATCATGGGCTACTTGTGTCTTTTCTTTAGTCAGGGGCCACTGAGGAACCCACACTGGTCTTTCTGATTTCCAAGTAATTTTGATTGTCTCAGTGGCCCTTTCTGAAAATCCAACCCATGTCTGTCTGTTCCTTGATCTATTTGTACTGGTGCTGCTATACCTTGCCCTTGTTTTCCTAATCTTTTTTCTTTCCTAAAGCCTTGTCTAGCCCTAGTAGTGGGCGCATTAGGATTGATGTTATTTGTTAATGTCAAACCTAATTGATCTAGGACATCTCGTCCCCATAAATTTATAGGAAGATGATCCAATACATATGGCTGTATAGTTCCTTCACATCCTTCAGGATCCTTCCAATCTAATATCATAGAACTTCTATGGGGATTAGTCGCCACTCCTAGGCCTCGAAGCGTTTGAGTGGCTTGTTGTAATGGCCAATGTTTTGGCCATTCTTGACGAGATATGATGCTAAGGTCAGCTCCTGTGTCCAGTATCCCATTAAACTCATGACCTTGAATATTTAGTTTTAGCATTGGGCGAGAATCTAAATTTAAAGACAACATAGCCCAATCTACACCTGTGGAGCCTAATCCCCTGGAACCTCTTTCTACACTATGACTAGGAAATTTATTATGTAGGCTGGGTATTATTAACAACTGTGCTATTCTATCTCCAGGTGAAATTACTGATATACCTCTTGGAGAACTAGCTATAATTTTTATTTCACCTACATAATCGGGATCAATTACCCCAGGACTTATCATAAGTCCTTTTAATGTAGATGAACTACGTCCCAGTAATAAGCCTACTGTTCCTTGGGGAAGAGGTCCTTTTACTCCTGTGGGAATGATTTGAACTCCCATCTCTGGAGTTAATACTGCTCTGGCAGAGGCGCAGATGTCCAACCCTGCGCTCCCTCGGGTTTGTCTGATGAGGGATTTAATGGACAATGTGTCCTGGGCACTACCCTGATGGTGTTGCTGGGATCCTCCACTGCCCCGTAGATTTGTGGTTGTGGGCCCCGGGGCATTGGGCCCCCCTGTCCGTTTTTTGGCAATGGAGCCTGATGCCTTTCTCCACGATATCTTGGATAAATACCTGGTCTTTGTCCGTTTTTTGATAAGGGAGTACCTTCTATGGTGGTTTGAGAACGGCATTCATTAGCCCAATGTCTCCCTCTACGGCATCGTGGGCAAATACCCGGTATTCTATTCCTTCGATACCTACTTTTGTTAAACCCTCCTCCTATGGGGCAATTCCTTTTAAAATGTCCTGTTTGTTCACAATCATAGCATGTTTTTGGCCTGGCATCTAAAGCCTGTTGTACTGCAGCTGCCAAGACTTGCCCTTGTTCATTAATATCTCTACATAATTTAATATATGTGTTTAAATCTTCATGTCTCCATGGTCTAATAACCTCTCTGCAGCAACGATTTGCTTGGTCATAAGCCAGTTGTTTTATTAATGGCATTGCTTGTTCTGTATCCCCAAAAATTTTGGCAGCCGTTTGAATTAGCCTATCTACAAAGTCAGCGTAAGGTTCATTAGCTCTCTGTATTACCTTAGATAGCTGACCTTGTAAATCTCCATGTCCTTGTAAAGTCTCCCATGCCCTAACTGCGTCTGCAGCAATTTGTGCATATATAGCAGGATCATATTCAATTTGTTGCCGTTGACCCTCATAAGGTCCTTTTCCTAACAACATATCTAGATTTCTTTGAGGGTAACCGGCTGCTGCATTTCGCCTAGCTGTCTCCGTGCAAAATTCCTCATTGGCAACCTTCCATAACAAATATTGTCCTCCATTTAGTACAGATTTACACATGCTAGCCCAATCTGCTGACGTCATGTCCAAGTTAGTAATGGACTCAACCATGCTTACCGTGAAGGGAGCTTGGGGACCATAGGTTGTTACAGCCTCCTTTAACTGCTTCACTGTTTTAAAATCTAATGCACGGTGAATTCGCTGCCCTCCTGCCTGTTCAAGTACAGGGCATGCTAATCTTTGAGGTCCTGTCTCAGGATCCCATTTATCAACTACGGGGTTTGAGGGCCAATCAGCTGTCTCCATCGATGGGGCTGTTGGTTGAATTAGGCCCTCTTGTGATAAAACGGAGTTAGTAACAGCCTCCTATTGTGGCCTTTTTCCTAACAACCCCTTTTCCTTTAAATTTTCTTCCTCTGTCTGACTAGCTCGAGAGACCTTCTCTTTTGCTTGATCTAAAATGTCTTTCTCCATGGTCTGAACCTCTAACAATTTACTTAACATCTTTTCGGTTTGTTTTTTACTAATTTCTAATCTACTATAAAGATAACGCAACCCAATAAGATAGCACAAAACAAAGCCGAAACTGAATGAAACAAAAACGGAATAAAAAATCGTTGTATCAATTTTCTCTTCCTCAGGGCCGACAAACTTCAAACCTTTAGTCAACCATTTTTTCCAGTTTGCCTGAGAAACTTCTAGGGATAGGCAGCTTGAAACAAAAACAAGATAAATCAAAACAATAACACATTGTTTTTTGAATTGGTCACCCATTCTTTCTCTCTTCCTCAAGAGCGAGAAATTTCACTTACCTCTAAGCTTCAGAAGTTCCCCGTACGAGCCGCCAAATGCCACAGTCTGGCTGGGCACAAATGCTGCAGTCTGGCTGGGCACACAATCACGAGCCACCACACAGCTTGTAGATTCAAACAGCAACTCTTTATTCCCGAACTCACACCAGCCATCTACAATCACGTTCTGGGGAAATCCACGTTCTCTGCCCAAATCCACGTACTCTGCCCAAATCCACGTTCTCTGGGCTTCTGTCTCCCAAAATATACTGTCTGAATCCCGTGAGAACTCAAGGGGAACTCAGGCAGCAGGATACGCCCTATTCCCAGCAGGAATAATCTTAAACCTTAAACCTGGAACCTAAACTGGGAACGCCCTAAACACGATTATCTTAAAACCGGGAACACCCTAATCTGCCTTGGTCCTTGAGCAAGGTCACCTACATTCAATGTCGCTGCAACATGTCAGCAACATGGGGTACGCTGGCAAGGAAATTGTCATACCTACTTGGCTAATGGCTCCCAGCAATAGACAGCTCAGCAAGACTGTTAAGAAACCATGAGCAGAACATCCAAGAAATATGGGATAACATTAAGAGACCAAATTTAAGAGTCATTGGGATACAGGAAGGGACAGAGTTTCAAACCAAAGGAATGAGCAATCTATTCAATGAAATAATACGAGAAAACTTCCCAGACTTGAAGAATGAGACAGAATCCCAAATCCTAGAAGCCTACAGGACGCCGAATGTGCAAAATCATAAGAGATCCACACCTAGACACATTATAATGAAGATGCCCAACATACAGAATAAGGAGAGAATTTTAAAAGCTACAAGAGAAAGGAAGCAGATTACATTTAGGGGTAAGCCAATCAGGATAACAGCTGATCTTTCAACACAGACTCTGAAAGCTAGAAGATCCTGGAATAACATATTTCAAACACTGAAAGAAAATGGGTTCCAACCAAGAATTGTGTATCCAGCGAAATTAAGCTTCAGGATGGAAGATGAAATTAAAACCTTCCACGATAAACAAAAGTTAAAAGAATTTGCAGCTAGAAAACCATCTCTTCAAAACATCCTCGGCAAAACATTACAGGAGGAGGAAATGGAAAATAACAATGAAAACCAACAGTGGGAGGTAGGACAGTAAAGGGGGGAAAAATAATCAAAGAGGAAAACAAACCATGTTTAGTAATATAAATAAACAAATATGGCTAGAAGAACAACCCATATCTCAATAATAACCCTAAATGTGAATGGCTTAAACTCACCAATTAAGAGACACAGGCTAGTAGAATGGATCACAAAACAAGACCCAACAATATGCTGCTTACAGGAGACGCATTTGATAGGAAAAGACATACATAGGCTGAAGGTGAAAGGTTGGGAAAAATCATATCACTCATATGGACTTCGGAAACAAGCAGGTGTGTCCATACTCATATCAAATAAAATAGATTTCAAGCCCAAGTTAATCAAAAGGGATAAAGAGGGACACTACATACTTCTCAAGGGAACCATACACCAACAAGACATAACAATCATAAATATATATGCCCCTAACAATGGTGCAGCTATGTTCATCAAATAAACTCTTCTCAAGTTCAAGAGTCTAATAGACCACCATACAATAATCATGGGAGACTTCAACACACCTCTCTCACCAATGGACAGATCTTCCAAACAAAAGTTGAATAAGGAAACTATAGAACACAATAACACAATTAATAACCTAGACTTAATTGACATATATAGAATATACTACCCAACATCAAGCATTTACACTTTTTTCTCAGCAGCACATGGATCCTTCTCAAAAATAGATAACATATTATGTCACAGGGCAACTCTTAGACAATATAAAGGAGTAGAGATAATACCATGCATCTTATCTGATCATAATGGAATGAAACTGAAAATCAACGATAAAAGAAGGAAGGAAAAGGCATACATCACTTGGAGAATGAACAATAGGTTACTGAATGATCAATGGGTTATAGAAGACATCAAGGAGGAAATTAAAAAATTCTTAGAGATAAATGAAAACACAGACACAACATATCGGAATCTATGGGACACATTGAAAGCAGTTCTAAGAGGAAAATTCATTGCGTGGAGTTCATTCCTTAAAAAAAGAAAAAACCAACAAATAAATGATCTCATACTTCATCTCAAAATCCTAGAAAAAGAAGAGCAAAACAACAGCAAAAGAAGTAGAAGGCAATAAATAATGAAAATCAGAGCTGAAATTAATGAAATCGAAACAAAAGAAACAATTGAAAAAATTGACAAAACTAAAAGTTGGTTCTTTGAAAAAATAAACAAAATCGACAGACCCTTAGCCATGCTAGCAAAGAGAAGAAGAGAGAGAACTCAAATTACTAGCATACGGGATGAAAAAGGCAATATCACAACAGACACTTCAGAAATACAGAAGATAATCAAAAATTATTTTGAATCCTTATACTCCAATAAATTAGAAGATAGTGAAGGCCTAGATAAATTTCTTAAGTCATATGATCTGCCCAGATTGAGTCAGGAAGATATAGACAACCTAAACAGACCAATATCAATTGAGGAAATAGAAGAAACCATCAAAAGACTACCAACTAAGAAAAGCCCAGGACCGGATGGGTATACAGCAGAGTTTTACAAAACCTTTAAAGAGGAACTAATACCAATACTTTTCAAGCTACTTCAGGAAATAGAAAAAGAGGGAGAACTTCCAAATTCATTCTACGAGGCCAACATCACCCTGATACCTAAACCAGACAAAGACACTTCAAAGAAAGAAAACTACAGACCAATATCTCTAATGAACCTAGATGCAAAAATCCTCAATAAAATTCTGGCGAATCGGATACAAAAACATATCAAAAAAATTGTGCACCATGATCAAGTAGGATTCATCCCTGGGATGCAAGGCTGGTTCAATATACGGAAATCAATAAATGTGATTCACCACATCAATAGACTTAAAAATAAGAACCATATGATCATCTCGATAGATGCGGAAAAAGCATTCGACAAAGTACAGCATCACTTTATGTTCAAAACTCTAGAAAAACTAGGGATAACAGGAACATACCTCAATATTGTAAAAGCAATCTATGCTAAGCCTCAGGCTAGCATCATTCTGAATGGAGAAAAATTGAAGACATTCCCTCTAAAATCTGGAACAAGACAGGGATGCCCTCTCTCACCACTTCTGTTCAACATAGTTCTCGAAACACTGGCCAGAGCAATTAGACAGACGAAAGAAATTAAAGGCATCAAAATAGGAAAAGAAGAACTTAAATTATCACTATTTGCTGATGACATGATTCTATACCTAGCAGACCCAAAAGGGTCTACAAAGAAACTATTAGAGCTAATAAATGAATTCAGCAAAGTGGCAGGATATAAAATCAACAGCATAAATCAAAGGCATTCCTGTATATCAGCGACAAATCCTCTGAAATGGAAATGAGGACAACCACTCCATTCACAATATCTTCAAAAAAAAAAAAATAAAATACTTGGGAATCAACCTAACAAAAGAGGTGAAAGACTTATACAATGAAAACTACAGAACCCTAAAGAGAGAAATAGAAGAAGATCTTAGAAGATGGAAAAATATACCCTGTTCATGGATAGGCAGAACTAACATCATCAAAATGGCGATATTACCAAAAGTTCTCTATAGGTTTAATGCAATGCCAATCAAAATCCCAATGGCATTTCTTGTAGAAATAGAGAAAGCAATCATGAAATTCATATGGAAAAATAAAAGACCCAGAATAGCAAAAACAATGCTAAGCAGGAAGTGTGAATCAGGCGGTATAGCGATACCAGACTTCAAACTATACTACAGAGCAATAGTAACAAAAACAGCATGGTACTGGTACCAAAACAGGCGGGTGGACCAATGGTACAGAATAGAGGACACAGAAACCAATCCACAAAACTACAATTATCTTATATTTGATAAAGGGGCTAAAAGCATGCAATGGAGGAAGGATAGCATCTTCAACAAATGGTGCTGGGAAAACTGGAAATCCATATGCAACAAAATGAAACTGAATCCCATTCTCTCACCATGCACAAAAGTTAATTCAAAATGGATCAAGGAGCTTGATATCAAATCAGAGACACGCCGTCTGATAGAAGAAAAAGTTGGCTCCGATCTACATACTGTGGGGTCGGGCTCCAAATTCCTCAATAGGACACCCATAGCACAAAAGTTAATAACTAGAATCAACGAATGGGACTTACTCAAACTAAAAAGTTTTTTCTCAGCAAAAGAAACAATAAGAGAGGTAAATAGGGAGCCTACACCCTGGGAACAAATCTTTACTCCTCACACTTCAGATAGAGCCCTAATATCCAGAGTATACAAAGAACTCAAAAAATTAGACAATAAAATAACAAACCACCCAATCAACAATGGGCCAAGGACCTGAACAGACACTTCTCAGAGGAGGACATACAATCAATCAACAAGTACATGAAAAAATGCTCACCATCTCTAGCAGTCAGAGAAATGCAAATCAAAACCACCCTAAGATACCATCTCACTCCAGTAAGATTTGCAGCCATTATGAAGTCAAACAACAACAAGTGCTAGCCTATCCCTAAAAAACAAATGCCAAATGTCTTCTTTGATATAAGGAGAGTAACTAAGAACAGAGTAGGGTTGAAGAGCATGAGAAGAAGATTAACATTAAACAGGGATGAGAGGTGGGAGGGAAAGGGAGAGAGAAGGGAAATTGCATGGAAATGGAAGGAGACCCTCAGGGTTATACAAAAGTACATACAAGAGGAAGTGAGGGGAAAGGGAAAAATAATACAAGGGGGACAAATGAATGACAGTAGAGGGGGCAGAGAGAGAAGAGGGGAGGGGAGGGGAGGGGAGGGGGGATAGTAGAGGATAGGAAAGGCAGCAGAACACAACAGACACTAGTATGGCAATATGTAAATCAATGGATGTGTAACTGATGTGATTCTGCAATCTGTATATGGGGTAAAAATGGGAGCTCATAACCCACTTGAATCAAAGGGTGAAATATGATATATCAAGAACTATGTAATGTTTTGAATAACCAACAATAAAAAATTTAAAAAAAAAGATTAAAAACATATGTAAGAACATTCATTTTCCCTAAAAGTGTCTTAGTTCGTCTTTCATAACTATAATGGAATATCTGAGGCTGAGTAACTTTATGAAGAAAAGAGTTTTATTTTGGTTTATGATTCTGGAGGTCCAAGGTCAAGGTCTAGGTCACCTAGTGATTTTCTTCTTTTGGAAGAGTCTCAAAGAGATACAGGGCATCACATGGCAATAGAGAAAGAGTGTGTGTATTTATATCTCTCTGGTATTTCTCTGCTGGTATTTCTCCTTCATATAAAGCCATCAGTATTCAATCACAGGTTCCCTGCTCTGATGATTTTATCTAATGCTAATCACCTTTGAAAGGCCCCATTTCTAACCATCATAGTGAGATGACGGCAAAGGACAGGTAGTTGGCATAGATAGTGGAGGATCTGGTTGAGAAGATGGGGGAAAATTCAAAGACAAGAAAACAACTCCAGAGCACTTCCCCAGTCTCAACTAGCTACCAACACCAGGGAATTGCTCCTCCCAACACAAGGAGTTGCTAATGAGATCCCCCTGGGTGGCTCTTTTCCTGCCTTTTGGGCAGGTGTGAAGGAGAAGAAGAGGTAGCCCCCTATGGAAGCTCTTTTTCTGCATTTTGAGCACAAAGGCAAGATAGGTAGGAGGGAGGAAACCTGAGATCTATAAAGGGGCAAGATAAACCCTCTCTCACTGATACCAGCTCTGGGTCCCCTTCTCTCCAGAGAAGTTTATTATCTCTATTCTGCCCCTTAAATAAAACTTGCTTTCTGCACTTGCTGGGCATTTCTCTGGTGTTTAATTTTCAACACCAGGGAACAAGGACCTGATCCTGATTTCTAAGACTAAAATCAGCTGTGGCTCATCCAGGATCATCAGCTAGGTAATCTCCTCTGCACCTCACATCTTTCTGAGGTGCGCCTTTCTGTCTTTGTCTCTCCTTTCTGGAGGAGAATAATGGGTACCCATTGGCAGGTTAAATGCAGCTAATGCAAGCTGCCATTCTACAAGACTCAGGTGTGAAGGTTTCGGTCTTGGTGACTTCTAATCACCTGTCCTTCAGGTCGGGTGTGTTAGGTTCTGCCAAAGCCGTTTTTCACTTCCCTATCCAGGCTTGGAGCATGTCTGGCATCACTAGACAGCCATCCCTAATCTCAGTTTTCCTTTGGATGCATGGAGACAAGGAAAGGGGTGGAACAACTATGAGATTCTGGCCAGGCCACTCTCTGGGGGAGTCTCAATGTTTTCTCCCCCAATCTCTTCTATTGACCTAAGATGACTGGTGGATCAAGTGGTGCTGAACAAACACCCCAGTAACACATACACCTCTGTAGGAGCCCAACTGCTCTCTCCCACACTCACTCCTCCCAGGCACTCCCCTGATGGGTGAGGGGATCAGACGACCCATTGAGAGAGGGACATTTTACCTGCAGTGGTTCATAAGGAAATGTTTGGGTTCCCTTTGTTTGCATAGTAAGCATTTACAAGCCCATAGGGATTCTCCCCTTTGTTGTTTCTGTGCTCCACTAGTTTCTTTGGTTGCAAAAATGGAGGCTTATATCCACCTTTGTTCAATTCACCTCTTTCATAAACTCCTCCAAGAAAAGGGCATTAAGCATCCAAGAACCACTAGATGTCATCCTTATTCTCTGGAGATTCCTCTACCCCACAAACTCTCAATTCCAACCCTTATTTCTAATGATTCTAATTCTTAATAATTTTTTCAAACCCTGTATGAAGGAGGGGCAATTATTTCAGACCAAACTACATAATCATATAAACACACAGAGTAGAGGAATATTCCCCCATTGTAGGCCTTATTTGTTTTTCCCCCGTTGGGTCATCACATTTGGAAGTTGAATAATGGCAGAAGGGGATCAGTCATAGCTGCTGAGTACGAACCCTCCAGGTCTTCAGCATGAGGCAAACAGAGGTCCTCGTTCATTTTATCTGGTAAGACAGCAATAAATCTGGCAGAACCAGGTAGAGGTGGGTTTTGCTGACTGTCAGAAGTTCATTTTAGGGAGACATCCCTAACAAAATGGACAGTTTTCTCTGGCCCGGGCACCTGAATTCTGCTTTACCTTACTCAGATGGAACTTCCTTCTTAACAGTTATTCCAGGCTCACCACTAGGGGGCATACTGAAAAACTGGGACAAGTTTGACCCACAGCTGCCCATTTTCTTCTGCTTCCAGGCCTGGCCTCAATAAAAACTCTCTGATAGAGAATTTTGGCCTCCATAGGGAAGTACACATTTTAATACTATTTTACAACTTAACATGTTTTACAAAGGGAAGGAAAATGGTCTGAAGTTCCCTACATTCAGGCTTCCTTTGCTTTAAGAGAAAACCTCAAACTATGCAAACAGTGCAAATTACACTAAGCTGTAATCACTGCCATGACAGGAGAAGGTCTTAAGGAATTACTTACTGAGGGAAAAGAACAGAAGGACCCCAGAAATTTACACCTCCTACTGCCATCCACCAGTAGACCCTTCATCCTCCATATCCTGGCTTTCCCCCATCTGCCCCCCAAAAAAGCAGATCTTATACACGATTTCTCTAGGAGATGCCAGGGGAGAATTTGGGCCAATTAAAGTACATACCTCTTTCTCCCTCCAAGACTTAAGACAGATAAAAATATATTTGGGAAGCTTTTTGAAAATACAGATAAACATATTGAGGTGTTTCAGAACTAATGTCAGATGTTTGATCTCACCTAGAAAGATATTATGCTATTACTTAACCAAACTTTAATCTCCAATGAGAAGGAGACTGTACTAAAAGAAGCCAAATATCTTGGGAATGACCTATATGACACCCATGCCCCAGAAGCACAAAGTAGATGCAAACCTAATTATTCATCTGGACAACCAGTTTCTAGAATTAATCCTCAATGGGATCCAAATGATGACCAGGATGACTGGAAAATTAGACATTTCCAGATGTGAATCCTTGAGACCCTCAGAAAATCCAAACAGAAACCTATTAATTAGTCCAAGATTTCTGAGATCCAACAAGGCCCTTAGGAAAGTCCCAACATCTTTCTGAAAAAAACTCAGGGAGGCAGTAAGAAAATATACCACATAGTTACTGAATCCACAGAGAGCCACATGCTTTTTTAAAATATAAATTTATCATTCATTTAGTCAGCCCCAGACATTCAGAGGAAATTATAAAAATTGGCATACGGCCCTGATCACTCCTTAGATGATATCCTATGGCTTGCAACTTCCACCTTTTATAACAGAGATTGGGGGAAAGGAAGGAAAGGGACCGTAGAGATAGGAAAAAGTCTGAGGTGAGCTGGTTATACTCCTAGGAGGAGTAAGCTTCCAGGGTAAGAAAGGAGAAAAATGGAATAAACCTCAATCCACAAAAGGGATTTGTTTCCCTTTTGAAAAGGAGGGACATTTCTAATGGGAATGTCCATGGGCCAAATGGACATTCTATTCTATGTCACCTATTTGATCTCACCTGGAAAGATATTATGATTTTACTTAACCAAACTTTAACCTCCAATGAGAAGGAAACTGTACTAAAAGAAGCCAAATATTTTAGGGATGACCTACATGTCACCTATCCTATATGTCAAGGCAGTCTTTGAAGTAATGAATGCCTCAGAGGAATTTGTCCTTGTGGCCAGATTTCCCCACATAGGCCTGATGTGTTCCAGGGTCAATTCTAATGGCTCCTGTAACTTCTGTCACCAAACATGAGCCCTGGGTAGGCTTCTCTGGAGAGACCCAAATAGTCAGTTTCCTCCTGGATACTGGCACCAGTTTTTCTGTACTCTTCTTTTACCCTGGACCTCTTTCCTCTAATTCTATGATAGTTCAAGGGGTGTTTGGATGACCTATTACTAAGAAGTTTATCCCTCTAATGAGTTGGGAGTGGGGTGGAATGTTTTATCATGCATTCATAATAGTCCCAGAATGCCTTATTTCTTTATTGGCAGGGAGGGGTTGGCGGGGATTTACTTTCAAAGCTTTAGGCTTCTATCACAATAAATCCAGGACCCTTGGGACCACTATGTCCATCTCTGTCACAATGTGATATCACCCTGAAGTTGGGGCCACTGATATTGTAAGGCAAAGTTGGCTAGGCAAAAAGTACAGTCACAATTAAAATAGTCTTAAAGTCTCTGTCTTTGAAAATCAGAGTCAATACTCCCTACATTCAGAGGCAAAAGGGAGCTTATTAGAGATCATTCAAAACCTCAAATGGCAGGAATTTCTAGTGCCCTGCAACAGTCCCTGCAATAAACCTATTTTATGAGTTCAGAAGCCAAATGGGGAATGACACCTAGTGTGGGACCTTAGAATGATTAGTAAAGCAGTCTTTCCCTCCACCTGAAGTTCCATATACCCTGTTAAAAATCTGAGATCCCATATGCTACTGCTTGGTTTTACTGTATTAGATTTAAAGGATGCCTTTTTCTATATACCCTTAGACTCTCAATCACAATATTTGCCTTCAAGGAACCAGATAATGGATCTCAATTAACCTGAACAGTGTTACCTCAAGGATTTAGAGATAGCACTCATTTGTTGGTATGAATCCTAGCCAAGGATCTAACAATTCAAAGACATGTCATCTGTGATTATTCTCCAAGTAGATGACATCCTCCTGTGTACCACAACCCAGGAGGAATGTTAAAAGGTCACTACAGATCTCTTAAGCTTCTTAGCTGACAGAAGATACAAGGTCTCAAAATGGAAAGCTCAATTATGTCAACAACATGTTCTGTACTTAGGATTACAGCTGTCTCAGGGAATCTGCAAGCTAGGATAGGAGAGGATAATCCCTCTAGGGCAATACCCTCTACCCCAGACAGTAAAACAACTTAAAGGCTTCTTAGGGATAACTGGATATTGCAGGCTTTAGATCCCTAGGTATGGGGAATTAGCTAAGCCTCTTTACACCCTCCTTAAGAAAACTCTACACCAAGGAACAACTATCCTAATGTAGGAACCAAAACATATTAAAGCCTTTAAGGCATTAAAAGGGTGCTTACTTCAAGCCCCCTGTCCTCAGGTTACTTATGAAGCAAAAATTTAACCTGTTTGTCACTGAAAGAGGAGGAATATCTCTGGGAGTGGTCACACTAAATAATGGAGCAGCTCCACAGCCAGTAGAATATCCCAGTAAAGAGCCTGACATGGTGTCTCAGTGATGGCCCCACTGTTTGGGAGTGGTTGCAGCAGTTGCCCTGCTAGTCCCTGAGGCAATCAAAACCACCCTGGGTATAGACCTCATTGTCTATATCTCTCACGATCTCCCAGAGATTTTAAACATTAAAGGAGGATTATGACTTTCAAATAGCCACCTTCTAATATACCAGGCTTTACTTCTAGAAGGACTCATAACTCAAATAAGAACTTGCTCTAATGTAAACCCAGCTACTTTCCTCCCAGAATAATCTGAGGGAAATCCTGAATATGACTGCCAAAAAGTTCTAGCCATGCATTACTCAGCCCAAGGAGAACTTCAGAGCCTGCCCCTGCCTAATGCAGACCTCACCATGTACACAGATGGGAGTGCCTTTATGGAACTAGGAGAATATAAGGCTGAATATACCACGGTGACTTTACATGACACTTTAGAGGCACAATTCTTGCCCCAAGGCACAAGTGCACATCTTGCAGAATTGATAGTGCTAAGTCTAGCACTCAGTGAGAAACAGCAGAGAGTTAATATTTACACTGACTCTAAATACCCTACCTAATCCTGTCCTGCATGTACATAGCAATTTGCAAAGAGAGGATTTCAAACAGCTGGGAGGACTTCCATTAAAAACTATGAATATTAAAGAGGTGGCAGTAATCCACTGCCAAGGACATAAAAATGGAATAAATGAGCTATCAGAAGGCTATAGATGAGCAGATCAACAGGCCAAAGAGGCTGCTAAGGGGACATAATGCCAACCAACAACCTTAGCCCCTCTACCATGGACAGAGCTCCCCTAGAGATAAGACCTCAATACATGCAAGAAGAAATACAGCAGGCTTTATCTTACCTTCTGGGTGGATTCAGATGGAAGAATCCATACCTGCTAACTCTCAGTGGAAGATTTTACACACTTTGCATCAATCTTTCCATTTAGGAGAAGAAACCATTCTCAAATTAACTCAAGAGATAGTTAAAGTAAAAAATATACCAAAAATAAGCCTGTGGTCCATGCCAGAGAAATATCCCACTTCACTCCACCAAAAAGCCTCCAGCATTAACCATATGTATATAAATGGTAGATACTTTTACTGTATGGACTGAGGCTTACTCCTCCTGAACTGAAAAGGTAGGAGAAGTGGTAAAAGTTTTATTGTAGGAGATAATTCCCAGATTTGGACTGCCTTTCAGCCTCCAGAGTGACAATGAAGCAGCTTTCAAGGCAGCTGTCACTCAAGGAATATCCAAGGTCCTAGGTGTAAGATATCATCTCCATCATGCATGGAGACCTCAATCCTTAGGAAAGATGGAAAAGAGAAATCTGAGAAAACTCACTCAAAACTACTACCCTTGGCCCAAAATGCTCTCCTTGGCCTTACTTAGAATTAGAAACACCCCAGAAACACTAGGGTTCAGTTCATTCAAACTCTTATATGGAAGGCCATTCTTAAGAAGTTATAATCTCAAAGATCAGGGAACTGCAGATTTTGGTGGTTCATATCACAAAGCTGAACACATTTCAAACTGAAATCTATAGATATCCCATATCTGAGCCACTGAGTTCGCCACTTCTGTATGAACCTGGAGATCTAATTATGGTCAAGGCTATACCTTCAGTTTCTCCAAATTTAGACCTTATCCGGAAGGGACCTTTTCTTGTGCTTTTATCTATACCCTCTGCAGTGAAAATGCTTGGAAAAGAGAACTGCATTCACCACTGTTGGGTAAAATCTTGGCATCTTGGATCAACTCCCAGAGAAACACCTCCTTCCCAAGAAACCGAGGAATGATACTCCTACACTCCAATAGAAGACCTAAAATATCTCTTCCACAAAGGCAATAGTGATATACTTTTTTACCTTTTTATTGTTTTAGACAAGTCCACTGAAATTAAGTTTTTTCTAGACTGGACTCAATAATATGCAATGAGGTTACAGAAAGATAATTCCTGGATATGTGGACTATTGCCCTTTCCAGAACTTCTGGGCTGCCTTGGTAGGTATCTCCTTTACAAGGAAAAGACTGGATCAAATTTATACTATGTGTAATTTTATAATGTTAAAACAGAAAGAGGAGAAATACTCTTTACAAACTGATACTTGTGCTGATATTAAATTGTGGCCTATAAATGAAAATTTATCACAACCAGGTCATGGAAAAACTTTCACTCCAGAAAAAAAAAAAACAATCTTCAAATATTTGCTGCTATAAAATCACATTTAAGACCATCTACACTTTACTTTCCACTATCACCTGAATGTCAAAGGTATAAGGATGGTTACTATTAGATTTGGGACAAATATATATGGCTTACACCTACCACAGGGCATCTAAACCAAAAAAAAATCCCAATCTGTTGGGAACAACATAACCACACCTATGACAAATGGCCTAATGCCAGTCAGGAGTTAGGATGGATCCCAGAGTCACTATGAGATTATAACTTCACATTGTGATTTTACAGGCCATTGATTTGGGAGTAATTGGCTCTCTAGTCTTGAAATTAGATGGCTAATACCCAATGGATATGTGGGAGTAACCTATGGCCCTGGCTTCCCCCAGGCTGGATGGGAAGATTACTATAGGGTACCCCTGGATGCAAGGGAGATGGACACAAAATATGAGACAACTGGCAAGTCTTCCAATTTCAGACATGGATGGCAATGATCAGTTTTTCATTAGTATGATCATTTAGCTTCACTGTAATACCACAAATTGGCCTAGAAGATGTAAAATGTGGCACATGGAAGCTATAACCAGTTATATTCAAACTGCCCTTCATGAGGTTGAGGAAAGTATCTTTCTCCTTAGCACAGATGTAACACATATGAGAAAGGCTGTCTTACAAAACTGGATGGCTTTAGATGTTGTCATTGTAGCCCAAGGCAGCACTTAGGCCATTATTTGAACTGAATGTTGTGTTTACATTCCTGACAACTCTGGCCATGTAACTAATATTCTTTCAATTTACATTCCCAGATAAATTGCTAATGAGTACCCCCCTGGGTGGCATGTCCTCTCCCGCCTCATTCATGGGAACAACTTCTTGGCTCTTGGTTCTCTGGTACCTCCTGGTGGAAAAAATTGCTGGCCTCTATCATCATCCTCATATTCATTGGCATGTTCACATGCTGCAGCATGTATTGTTGTATTAATCTTATGCTAGTACTCATATCTTCTTGTTTCTCTCATAGAGCAACTGTCTCTCAGATGACTTTGTCCTTCAGAACCAGACTTTTACCACAGACCCTTTGGTTGACCCAAAACATTTCTAAAAGGGAAACCCAAACTGCTTGCCCCTTATCACCTCCTCTTAGGCTGAAGCAGCCAGAGTTGTCATGGCCTATTTCCCCTTATAGCAGTAAGGGTTCCCTTAATCAGAAGGGAGAATGAGACAGTGGCAAAGGACAGTAGTCAGCATAGAGAGTGGAGGATCAGGTTGGGAAGATGGGGGGATAATTCAAAGACAAGGAAATGGAAGGCTAACACCCCCAGAGCACTCCTCCACCTCAACAGGTTACCAACATCTGAGGAATTGGTCCTCCCAACACAAGGAGTTGCTAATGAGTACCCCCTTAGGTGGCTTTTTTCCTACCTTTTGGGCTGGTGTGAAGGATAGAGAGAGGTAGCCCCCTAAGAGGCTCCTTTCCTGCCTTTTAGTAATGTCATCAAGATAGGAAGAGGAGTGGGGGAGGAGAGGAAGGCTGAGATCTGTAAAGGGGCAAGACTCACACCCTCCCAGGAATACCAGTTCTGGTTCCCCTTCTCTATGGAGAAGTCTATTATCTCTGTTCTGTTCCTTAAATACAACTTGCTTTCTATGCTTGCCTCAGAGTTTCTTGGATGTTTAATCTTCAACACCAGAGGAATGAGGATCTGATCTTGATTTCCAAGACCAGTATCAATAGCTATATTAAGTTCCACTCTCTTAACATTTCTCTATGGAGATTAAATTCAACCATGAATTTAATAGGGGTTAAACCATATTCAAACTATACCACTGTTCAACATGGTTTTAGGAATGCTAATTAGATACATGAGCATAGAAAAGAAAAAAAAAAGAAAAATCATATCTTCACATAATATAAGTGATCACTAAAAAGACCTAGAAAATCTTCACAAATAAATAACAAAAAAATTAGCACTGTAACACAATATAAAATTAATATACAGAAACAAACCAACTTTATATAAAGAAGAGTGATGAACTGGAAGATATAATGGTAAGAAAAATTCCATTAAAATTATAAGAAAGAGAACTGGCAATATAATTCACTGGGAGAGCACTTGCCTAGCACACACAAAGCCCTGGATTCAATCCCCAGTGCTAGTACACCAATAAAAGTTAAAAAAAGATCATAACAGAAAATAAAAGGCCAGGAATAAACTTTAGTAACCATGTGCAAATCCTATATAAGATACAATAAAACATTTAAGAAAAACACAAACATGTACTTGAAAATTGGAAAAATGTTCCTCGTTTTTAAATAATATGATTGAACATTTTTATCATGTCATATTAATGTACTAATTATATATATGCTATATAACTATTCATATATATATATATTATATATGTCAGCATTGCAGTAAATAAAGAGTTTAAAGAATTGAACTAATATTTCATAGGGAAATAAACAGTGAATACATCTAGGAGAAACTGAACCAGCTAAAGGCTGGGTCTAACTGTTTTCTTTATTGAGACATTCTATGAATCTTCCATGGTTTAACACTGTAGAACTAGCTTCTAATAGTTAGAGAAATAGAAGAGTTATAAAATCAAGGAATAGACCAAAGTACATTTGAGAATTTAGTATGTGGTAAACGAGACATCTCAAATCAATGAGGCAGAAATTGACTTATTCAACCTTACTTGTATAAATACAAACTAAGCTATACCTAGATGCCAAGTCTTGAAAATTAAAATCCTTAATAAAACATTTCAGTTGCAAGAAGATAGTGCCCCTCTCAAATGTTGTAAAGGGAAATACAAAATAGCATTGACACTGCTGGTTACCAGTGATGAGTCCTGCTTCCTTAGATGTTGAATTTAACATTAGAGAAGCACACCAAGGCAAGCTTATAAACAGAGTTTATTTAAAAAGGGGTAACATAGACTTCTCCCAGGAGTAAAAAGGGGGTCATAGCTGGTATCCTGGTATTCCAAAAAGTGAGCATGTTTATATATATATATATATATATATATATATATATATATATATATATATATATATGTATGTATATATATATATGTTGGAGATGGGCACAATGTGTTTATATATTTATTTTTATGTGGTGCTGAGGATCAAACCCAGGGGCTCACACTTGGGAGGCAAGAGCTCTACTACTGAGCCAAAGCCCCAGCCTCCTGCCTCTTTTATACATCCTAAATTTCCTTTGTTCTCCTGTTTTATTTCCTCTTATCTCTCTCCTCCCTGTGACTAAGCCCAGGTGGGATGGCCAAAATGTGAGAAGAAGATGGACAGGCAGGGCCAAGGTGGAGTGATCAGGGCAGGAAGGGGAGCTCAGCATGCATTAATTAACAACTTCTACAACTCCCTGAAGGGAGGGACAATCTCTTACAAAGCAGGTTTGGAGCAGGGGCAGGTTATCTTGATAAGAGTAGAGGAAGGGCTCTAAAGGCATTTCAATTCCTTAGGGGGTAATCTCCAACTTCTTGGACCAAAATTGGCCTCCATTCTCTGGATTCAAACCTTGCCTATTTGCCTGTCTTTAATTCTGGCTTCTGCATGACCCATGAGTAACATTTCCTTTAATGGATAAACTGTGATAATATAATTACATTGTGATTATATTTTGCTTCCTTGTCCTAGCAAACTAACATCCACAACTTACCGTAAAAATACATCTCTACCGATAGAAAATTACATCTACACAAGAATTTTCACTGAAACATTATTTGGAGTTGTAAAGTATTGGAATCAGTTTATGTGATCAAATATGTAAGTTTTCTTAAATAATCTCTTTGCATATGGGTTCTAGAATGTTGTATGTTTTGGCCCAGAAGGGGATAACTGCATAGAATTTTGCTTACAATTTGTCACTTTGGTTGTGAGCATTTTTCTCTAAATCATTCAACTTTATCATAAAAATTTCCAAGATTATACTCCATGGAACTCATAGAATGGGAGAAAATGTTTATAAACCACATACCTAAGAAAATATAAGAACTCTTACAATATAAAAAACAATGTAATATGAAAGATAATGGGGCTTTCTCCCCTTAACAATAACAATAAATAAATACATAGCAGCCTCACAAAGAAAATGCCTATAGAAGAGACACAATAGAAAAAATAAAGGGAATCAAATCTTATCCCAGCAATAAAATTACTGTAGGAATTTCCTCAATATCTTTTAATAATGGGTAGAATATCCAGAAAAAAAGATCAAAAGGAAATAGAAGACTTGAACAACACTAGACCAAACGAAACTAACAGACATCTACAGAACATTCTACCCCAAAGTATCTGAATAGAACACCAAGCACACATAGGTCATTTTCCAGGATAAATCTTGGTAGGTCACAAACAAGTCTTCACAAATTTAAGAACACTGAAAGCATGCCAAGTATCTTTCCAACCATCCATTTTCACATGAGGGAAGAGTTTGATGGGGGTAAGACAGATGGCAGAGTGCAGATAAGACAGTGAGAGCTATTCAGTGTCTTCTCTGAAGACCATAAAGTAGGTCAGTAAAGGTACCTCCTAAGTACTAATCAGTAGATCTTCTCTTAGCAGGAGGCTTGGGGAAATTTTCATCTGATGAACTCTTAAATATGGGGAAAGAAGAAGATAAAAAATGCATTTATAGATCCTAAGATAGACATGTAAACACTTTTCAAGCAGATAATTTGGAAAAAAAAAATAAGAGAATCAAACCTGAAAAGAAAAACAGGAGGCTGAAAATGTTAAATCATCAGAGGTCTAGACTTCTAGTGGTTTAAAAAACTAAGTTCACACAGAATTACTTGGAGAGATAATAAAGCCATCCCATTCTCAAGACCATCAATCATTAATACCTGTAGAACTTACACAAACAAGAGAACCATTCCTTTAACAAATGTATAAATATTCAGTATTAATTGTAAGCCCCATGTTGCAATGTTGTTTGACAGATCTCTAAAATTTTTCATCTTGCATAACTGAAAATGTATACTCATTGAATAACAACTTCCTGTGACCTCTACCCTAAGTCCATAGAGTATATGTAAATATATATATATATATATATATATATATATATATATACAGACATATATACACTACCTTATCAGGGTGATGTCATGATTTTGGGCTGCTGATTAGATTCAATTTCTGAACTTAATGTAATGATATTACAGACGAGATCGGGCACGTTCAGGGTGGTATGGCCGTAGACATGTAATGATATTACAGATTTTTACTTTGGAATGAGCCTTTTATTTGCACATATCATTTGGAAAAATTGTATAAAATTTACAGTATGAAAATAGTTTACCTTTGTTAACTTCCTAAAGAATCAATATTAGCTTACCTTTTTCTTCTGATTTTTTGTAAATGTAAAGGAAATTTCTCTAAAAACAAAAAATGAAAGAAATAAAAATACCCAAATGAAAAGAATTTTAAAAATCAAAGTCTTAGAAAAGCCATAGTCCCTGATAGTAAGTGACCCTATCTCTGAGTAGCAGAAATACATAAATATTGCCTATATTGCAAATGCAAATATTATGATGTCTTTAATGGCAGAAGCAAAACACCAAATTAATAGAATAAAATCAAACACTTTTAAATTTCAGAATTAATTTTAGTCTGTGAAAAATAATTTGATGAATTGCTCTTCAATAATACCCAACATCTTGTTTTTTCACCTTTATTTTTGTGCAGTTAGTTAAATAAGACAATGCTTTGCATGAATCATTTCAATAAAAATTAATCAGTGTTTAATCAATCAGTTCTCTGCTCTAATTATGGACTTACAGTATTAATAATACCTTACAGCTGACTTGATTCTGAAATTGAAGAGTTATTATAAGTGTTAGGAAAATAACCAGGTGCCAGGGATATCAATGAGCAACTCCTTTATGCAAACAAGGCGTAAAGGACTTTAGGGCCTTGAGAGCAGGCAACATCAGCTCAGACTGTCAAGGAATGCCAGAACTGGAAGAAATCATTTTTACTCATACTTTCTGGGGAAAAAGCTTGATGTTTTATTCAATGAACCAAGGTCCACAGCCCATTTTCCTCCATCTGTAATGGAGGAAATGAGAACAGCAATTCACTGATGCCATTTTGCAAACATTTGTAACACACACATTTTAGTTTGCCCTGAGAGATTACAAACCCAACATAATCAGTCCCTCCATTCCTAAGTGACAGTTGTTATTTCCTACTATTTCTAGGATACGTGAAGAGTTTCACCCAAAATTGGAAAATATACTCACTAGTATAAGGAATAAAATTTAAGAACATGATGAAAACAGCTTTAACTCAGGAAGAGAAGAAAAAATATTTTATTATGTCTATGAGTGAAAACATCCTAATGGTTTTTATAACCCTTGAAACAGACAAACAAATCCAGGGCCACAGGAAGAAAGTTTTTTTACTGGTCAAAGAACTGTTCTACCTGGTAGCTGGATGAGTTCCCTTTTCTTTTGCCCATCCCTCAAATTCAATGAGAACTATAAAATGTGTAAACGAGGTTTCTCAGAAATATGAGAAAAAGGTTGGGTCAAATTCCCTTTCACACATAAGAAATTGCTAGCTTTGGCAACCCTTGGGGTTAGGGACTGAATTATATTTTATCTAAAAAAAAAATAAAATTTTCCTTGGAGAGTAGGAATAGTTGTTTCTGGGAGGCCCAACCTGCAGCAGTCCTCTCAGCAATGACATACAAGGGCTGTCTCCCCAGCTTTGAACTTGACCTGCTTCACAGAAGACAGGCCACAAGGACAACAGCTCTGACCTAGATAAGACATGAAGTGTCCTGTGTCCTCCCTGGAGGTTGTAATGTAGATCATGAGTGGTGCCTCCCAAATAGATTTTCCCTCAGTAGGAGGTATGGGGACAATTTGATCTGATGACACAGAAGTATGGGGTAGAAAAGATGACAAGAGTGATTATAGAACCTAAAATTTAAAGAAAGAGAGAGAGAGAGAGAGAGAGAGAGAGAGAGAGAGAGAGAGAACATTCCAAATAATTGAGTTGGAAGAAACAAAAGAATTGAAGCAAGAGATTTTTTTTATTAACTGTAATTAAACATATACCTATCTCCTCAATAACTTTCAATGCAATGACAGTCCCATATCCAGTTGCATTTCAAAAAATTTAATTCTTTTGTATTTTGTAGGCTTACAATTGTAAGAAATAATACAGAGAGTTTCTGTTTAACCAGTTTTTTCCAGTGAGACTCTGGTACAATGTTACGACCAGGACTTGACATTAACGAGAGATATTCCTACAACTGCTCAGTCTCACCACCCAGGACTATGAAACAACTATTTGCAAATGAAGTGAACATATTAAAAACACTGGTATATCTTTAAAGCTCCTAGATGAGTCCCAGGACCAGCCAGCTGTAGAGAACTCTGGGCCAGAACACAATTTATTATTTATTATTATTATTTTTTATTTTGTGGAATAAAAGAGAACACCAAGGAATTAAGTGGAGATCAAATATGGAAAGTAAAAAAATGGAGCAGCTTTAAACTAGTCTCCCAACAGCTGCTTCAGATAGAGTCTTGACCTGCTGCATCTAAATCTACACCTGCATCACCAAGTATAGATTATCATGTTAAGTAATTTCATCCCATCACCTAGGTAATTGATACTGAAAGTTTTTCAAGTAAAGAAGATATTTAGTCAGAGTATATTTTCATAATCAACATGTTTCACTGAATTGACTTAATGGAAAGAGTTCTAGGAATTCAAAGATCTGTCTGAATACAACCTCCCAGTCTTTACTAACTTTATTATAATATAGTCTTGATTATTCTTCTTTAAAATGTGAGAATAATGATTTCTATTATTATTATATTTTATTTTAAATGCTATAGATAAAATATTGAAACTATCTACCCTTAAATAGTGTATTTAGTAGATATTTGTCATCTTAATTTTACCCTCCCCCCCAACCCTTCTGGAGAAGAAATCCAGAATTTAGGAAGGAACATTTGGGATTAGTAATTTTCATGCTCACTAAATTGTTCTCTAATCTAGTAAGTACAAAAAAAAATTCCTTATTAAAGTAACTATTATGCTTATACTAACTCTTAATTACTTTTATAGATTTTTGTGGTAGAATATCAAACATAAAAAAAGCTGCAAAGAAGCCACTTATATCCCATGCTGTGAACTTCTCTTTATATCAATAGAGATTAAGACAGGAGAGGCAGCGTATGAACTGATAAAAAAAAAATGAATATAAACTTTTTGAAATTTTTCTTAAAAGGCTATGAAAGTTTTAAAATTTACCATTAAAGGAATGTTAGCTATGTGGATTAGTAAGTATAGCTTAAATGAAGAAAAAATTCATGCAGTATTCAAATTTTGTCATGGAAGAAATGATGACAAAAAGTTTAAAAGACAGGCAATAGGTACCGGGAGCACTCCCCAGCCCTCTCAGTCACTGCCTCCATTAGTGTTGGCAAAGAAATTCACCACTCAGAGCTGTAACAGAGATGAGCTACCTGTATTGAACATAAGCATGTAAAATACCAGCTAAGATGCATGGTGGGCCTGTCCCCGCGTGCTGTATAATGCAAGTTGTTGTTGTTATTTTGTTTTGTCTTTGGAGACTAAACTGTAGGTGGAAGTTTAATAAACTTTTAAACATGACTAAATTCTTCTAATATACCTCATGTCTCAGAGAGACCAAAGTGATGTGGTTATAATAACCACCAGGAGACAAAAAAGCTAAACTGGGATCAGGGACAATTCTTAGCAGAACGTTGTTTCTAAAGGTTAGGTGTGATGCTCAAATCCTTTCTTATGGGAACAAAGGTGAGTGCCGAATACTTTTGCAGTTACAGAAAGAATACTGAGGTAAATAACCAGCTCCTGTGGGGGAATTTCTGTATTGAGAGGCTTCCTGGAATGTTCCTCACCAACTGGGCATGGATTGATTGTGTCCCACATGAGAATAAAAAGAAAGATAAACCTGGATGCAGTAGTGCACGCCTGTAATCCCAGCGGCTCTGGAGACTGAGGCAGGAGAGTCCTGAGTTCAAAGCCAGCCTCAGCATCTGCAAGGTGCTAAGCATCTCAGTGAGACCCTGTCTCTAAATAAAATACAAAATAGGGCTGGGGATGTGACTCCATGGTCGAGTGCCGCTGAGTTCAATCCCCATACCCCACTTCCCCTGTCAAAAAAAGAGAAAGATCATCCAACTTTCTACCAAAAGATAAAAAGTCTTGGTGCAGAGATAAATGGAAGGGAAAGAGCCTATAGACTACAAAGGAAAGCTGTTATTGTAGTCCACAGATGAGTTTTGGGGAAACCATGTTCCATATTTGTTAAATATAAAGCATGAGTAGAAATGATTTCCTCCAGATCTGGTATTCCTTGGCAGTCTTAGTTGATATTGGTCTCCTCTGAGTTCTCTAAAGTCAGGGTCTCATTTGTGTAAAGGAGTTGCTCATTGATACCCCTGGCATCTAGTTATTTTCCTTACACTTAAGATGTCTCCTTAATTTCAGAATTAAATCATCTGTAAGGAATTGAATAGAAGTCCACAATTAAAGCAGATGATTTATTAAACAGTGATTAATTTATTTATATTTGAATAATTCATGCAAAGATCTCAACTATAAAAGTGAAAAAGCAAAATAGTACGTATTATTGAAAAGCAATCCATGAAGTTATTTTTCACAAGTTGAGATTAATTTGGGAAAAAGCATAAAATAATAAATGGTATGCTAGATAGAGAAAATAGAATAATATAAAAGACATACTCAAAATCTCAAAAAGTAGTAAAAGAATGGAAGAGAACATGTGACAGATATTAACCCAACTGTATCACTAATCATTTTGCTTGCTAATGTTCTGAACATGTCAATTAAAGGGAAGAGGTTAATAGAATCAATCAAAAAGCAGACAGACTATAGGCTCAGTGGTGCAAGCCTACAATCCCAGCGACTTGAGAAACCTTGTCTCTAAATAAAATACAAAATAGGGCTGGGGATGTGGCTCAGTAGCCCAGTGCCCCTGAGTTTAATCCCTGGTATCAAAACAACAACAACAACAACAAGACAGACATTATGAAAGCAGAAGGAATACTCTTAGAGGAGAGCAAGCATGTCAAAGGGAGGGAGGAGAGGAGAATAAGGATAGGTACTGGGGAGTAAAATTCATCTCATTATGTCATATGAATATACAAATATGACACAATGAAACCCACATATGCACCAATATTTTTTTAAAAAAAGAAATCAAGGTAATTAGACAATATAAAAAAAGATTTATTGTCTACTTTAAGGACATACATAGATTAAAATTAAATGGATTGATTAACAACATGTACACTCAGAAAAATGAGAAATTATATCCCACCTATGTATGATATATCAAAATGCATAAATGAATTCTACTGTCATATGTAACTAATTAAAACAAAAAATAATTTAAAAAAGTAAATGGATTGAGCAAAACATACTTTGCTAGCACTAATCAAAAGAAAGTAGAAGTAGCTAAATTGGCAGCAGACAGAACAAACTTCAGAGCAAGAAAAGTTACCAGAGATTAATAGGGGCATTACATAATGATAAAGGAGTCAATACTGCTAGGAGAAATAACAATCTTGTACATATATATTCCTAACAATAAAATGTCAAAATATATAAGGCAAAATCTAACAAAACTGCAAGGAAAATTAGATAAACCCAGGATTGTAATTGGAAACTTTGACACTTTTCTATCAGAGTGGACAAATTCAGAAGGCAGAAAATCAGTAAGAACATTGATGAACTCAATAACACTATTACTCAATATTAAGTTGACATCTGTAGATTACTTCACCCAACAAAAGAAGAGACATTCTTCTCAAGCTCATGTAAAACACTCACAAAGACAGACCACATGCTGGGCCATAAAACATACCTCAAAAAATTTAAAGGACTAGAAATCATACCATCTCTACTTTTAGACCACAGTGAAATAGAATTGGTAATCAGTAACTTAAGATAGCTGGAGAATCCTTGAATGTTTTTAGATTGAATGATATATTTCTAAATACCACACAAGGATCAAAGAAGAAATAAAACACTTGATAAATGCTTTGAGTCAATCAAAGCATTGCTAAAAATAGCAAGAGAAATTTTAAAATATTTTGGGAAAGACAGATGAAAACACAACTTTTCAAAATTTATGGGTTTTAATAAAAACAGTGCTTAGGAAAATTTATAGCACTGAATGCATATGTTAGAAAAGTAAGAATTCTTAGAATGAATAATATAAGGTTTTAGCTTTGGAAAACAGAAAAAGGTTCAAACTAAATCCAAATTAATCTGAAGAAAAGGAATGAGTATTAAAAATAAATAAATAAATTTGAAAACAATAAATTAAAATAGAAAATTTGTGAAACCAAAAGATGTTTCTTCACAAAATCAATAAAAATAGATAAGCCAGGATAACTAGGAAAAAAAGAGAAAACAAAAATCATTAATATCAGAAATGAAAGATAGAATATCATTTCAGAGTCCATAGACATTACAAGAATAACCAAAGAATACTATGAATAACACTGTGCCCATAAATTTGATAACTTAGATGAAATGGACCAATTCATTAAAATACACAATATACCAATATTCACACAAGAAGAAATAGACAATCTAAATGGCTTTTATCTTAAAGGAAATTGAATCAATAATTAATAGCCATCCTAAAGAGAAACAATCAGGTTTAGGTTGGTTTGCTGTTGAATTTTTCCAAACTTTCAAAGAAGAAATTTTATCAACTCTATGAATAAATCAATTCTCTCTAGAAGAGAAAAGCACAGAAAATATCCCCCAACTTATTTTATTAGGCCAATGTCATTTTATCAGAAAAATATAAGAAAAGACAACTACAGCCAGTCTTGGTGGCACAAGTGTGCATTCCCAGCTACTCAGAAAGATGAAACCAGAGGATCACAAGTTCAAGTCTAACCTGGAGAACTTCATGAAACCTAATTTCTTCAATACTTATATAAGAAATTAGAGCAACAACATTTTGATATGGAACAATATATCAAGTTAAAACATGACCTTGCTATGGCTAAAGAATTTCTAAATGTGTGCACCATTCTCTCTAAGAATGCAGTAGGGGAACTCAGCAAAAATAATTAACCCTACATTTTTAAACATTACTGTATTTTCCATTATGTATTGATTTTGTAATTTATAAACTGCATGTTTTTGAGTCTCATGGTTCATTTCAATATTACTGTCTCAATCTGTTTTAGTTAATAAATTCATATTAAAGAATAAAATTAATTACATGATCATATCAATAGTTTCAGGGAAAGGATTTCACAAAATCCAATACCCATTCATGATAAAACCTCTCATTAAACTAGGAAACGAGGGGAATTTCCACAACTTCATAAAAGAATTATAAAAAACTATTGTTACTAACATTATATTTAGTGAAAAGAAACTAGAAGCTTTGACACTATCAGGAACAAAACAAAGATTCCCTCTCACTACTCCTTTTTGATATGAAACTGGAAGTATTAACTAATACTATAAGACAAGAAACGTGAATAGATGTAAGCTGATTGGGAAGGAAGGAGAAAAAAAGACTGGCTGTAGTTGTCTTTTCTTGTATTTTTCTGATAAAATGACAAGTCCTTAGATGATAGGAATGTCTACATAGAAAATCCAAAAGAATTGCCTAAAAAACTTGTGAAATTAATAAGCAATTATAAACATTACAAAATATACACTTAAGATACAGGATTTAATCCCTTTCCTATATGCCTACAAAGAACAAATGGAATTTGAAATTTAAAAATGCCACCATTTATGCTAGTACCCACCAAATTAAATACTTAGAAATAAATCTAACAAAATATGTACAAAATCTATACTGGGAAAACGATAAAACTCTAATGAAAGAAATAAAATAGGAACTAAATTAAATGGAGAGGTATTCCATGTCCATATATAAGAAGATTCAATATTGTCACAATGTCATTTCTGTCTAAATTGACCTGTAGATTCAATGCAATCTAGTGAAAATGACAGCAAATTATTTGTTAGAGACCAACAAATTGATGCTAATGTGTATTCTGGGAAGGTAACAGACCCAAAGTAGCCAACACGATATTGAAGGAAAAGAGCAAACTTGGATTCCTGACACTACCCCACTTCAAAACTTAGTATAAAACCACAATAATCAAGACAATTATGGCATTGGAAAAATAATAGACAGATAGCTCAATGGAGTAGAACAGAAATCTCAGAATAGATTCTCATAAATATAATCACCTGGTCTTTGACAAGGAAACAAAGACATTACAACAATGCTTTAACAGCTGAGCATCCGTACGTAAAAAAAAGAAAAAAAATTAATCTAGATGTAGACCTTATAGTCTTAGAAAAGAAGCCATTCAAAATTCATCATAAGCCTAAATGTAAAATGCAGAACTATAAAACTCCTGGAAAATAACATAAGAGAAAACATGGTTGCCCTTGGTTTTGGCAATCACTTTTTATATACAATACCAAATATATAAACCACGAAAGAAAGAACTAATAAGTGGAAACTCTTTGAAATGACTTACAAAGGATAACATCCAGAGAATGAGAACTCACAGATGGGAAAAAGTGTTTTTAAAATACATATTTTAAACATCAACAATAAGAAAACAACTTGTTTAAAACCAAGGCCAAGGACTTTAATAGACACTTTACAGATAATACAGATGATAAATAAGCATATAAAATATGTTTCATATCATATGTTTCTGAGGAAATTCAATTTAAAACAATTCCTTATTATTTCACATCTATCTAAATAACCAAAATCCAGAATAATGACAACACCAAATGCTGGTGAGAATGTGGAGTAACCCAAATGCTCACTCATTGCTGGTGAAAATGCAGAATAATATAGCCATTTTGCAAGGCAGTCTGGTGGGTTTTACAAGTTTAAACAAATTTTCCCTATCTTATCCAGAAATTGCACTCATTCAAGAAGAGCTAAAAGCTTTTGTCCAAACAAAAACTTATACATGGATATTTGTAACGATTTTATTCATAATCGCTGAAACCGGAAGCTATCAAGATATTCTTCAGTAGGTGAATGAATATTTTAATTAATTTAGGCTGCTATAAAAATAACTATAGACTGTATGGCTTATAAACAATAAGAATTTATTTCTCACTATTCTGAAGTCTGAACAATCCAAGTTCAAATTGTCAGCCTAGTTTGTGACTAGTGAGAGTTCATTTTCTGGTTCATTGATTACTGTCTTCTTCCTGTGGCCTCAGATGGTGAAAGGCACAAGGTACTCTCTTGGGTCTTTTATAAAGTTAATATTCCTATTATGAAGGTTCCTCTTTCATGATCTAATCAGTTCCTAAAGGCCCTCCTTGAAATTCCATCACATTGGAGATTTGGTTTTGATAAATTAATTTTGAAGGAATACAAACATTCTGTCTTCAGCAATATATAAATATGAGAAGTATATCTAGATAATGGAATATAATGGAGCACTATAAAGAAATGAGCTACCAAGACATGAAAAATGTGGAGAAGACAGATTCATATGATGAGGTGAAAGAAGCCAGTCTGGGAAGGCTACCTGCTGCATGCTTCCCATTATATGACATTCTGGAAAAGGTAAAACTAGAAAGAGAATAAAAATGATCAGTGGTTGCTGGGGTGAGGAGAAATGGGTGGAGCACCAAGAACATTAAGGACAGTGAAAATTTTTTCTGGGTGATAATCTAATATGAATACATTTCATTATATATTCATCCAAATCCCCAGAATACAAAACACCAAGAATCAACCCTCAGGCTGGGAGGGGTGGTACACGCCTGTAATCCCAGCAGTTTGGGAGGCTGAGGCAGGAGGATCTTGAGTTCAAAGTCAGCCTCAGTAAAAGCAAGGTGCTAAGCATCTCAGTGAGACCCTGCCTCTAAATAAAATACAAAATATGGGAAAGGTAGCAGAATACAACAGTTACTAATATGGTATTATGTAAAAATGTGGATGTGTAACTGCTGTGATTCTGCAATCTGTATCTGGGGTAAAAATCGGAGTTCATAACCCACTTGAATCTAATGTATGAAATATGATATGTCAAGAGCTTTGTAATGTTTTCAACAACCAATAAAAATAGAAAAAATAAAATAAAATACAAAATATGGCTGATAGTTCCACTGTATACCTATTGGGCAATTATGAACATGATTTATAAAAGAGGTTTTCCTTTTCCTATTGTGTATTCTTGACACTCTTTTCAAACATTAGTTGACCATATATGTGGATGTATATGTGTCAATTTCTTTTACCAATGTCATAGTTTCCATTACTATGTATTTTTTTCATATCCTTTTCAGTTCTGACCTCTCCAAGTATTTTGAAAACTTCTTATGGCAGAGATGTTTGTTTGTACTGATCTTATTATTTAATGAGGACAAAATAAAATAACAGATGGCATAGGATAGATCCAGTACAACGCTGTCAACACTGTAAAGGCTCTATGATAGGCAGTTATCTTTCCCTATACAGAGGAAAGCAGGGAGTAGTTCTAGGAATTGCTCTTTGAGCATTTTTGAAAGACAACAAACGAATATTATTTTTTCCTACATTACAGGCATCATCATTAGATATAAGAATTTTAATTCAAAATACTACCTCTATTTCTGTAGAAATGTAGCTTGGAAAAATTACGTCTTCTTCTTCATTTTATTAGTATAACCAGACTGTCTCCAAGTTTCTTGATCTATTTTATTCTGGAACACTAAATTGGATACTTTTTTGAATATTTTTCTCAGCCAGTCAGAAAAAAAAGAAGTAGAACTAAAGTAGAAAAAAAGAAGTAGATGACTGTGTAGAGGATAACAATTTAGAATCTTGATCATACTACAACCAAAACTAAAAATGAACTTGAGGTAGAGTGCACATCTAAATATGGAACCAAAACAAACAAGTTTCTCAAGGAAACAATAATACATTTTTTCCCTTGGTATTGGTCAGAAATGAATTGCAAAGCCAACTAAAAAATTATATGACATAGCATCATAAGAAAAATTCATGGCATAGTGTCTCCTGTTTCTTATGCTAAAAGATGAAGGGAAATGAAGGTGTATCTGTCTTGAAAACCATAATATACACCCTAAGTCAAGGAAGACATGATTGCAGACCCTTACATCGTATACAAGATAGAAAAGGAACATCTAAATAAATATGTCAGTATTCACTGACATAATTTTTATGCAAGTCTTCTGGAAAGAATGCCATATGATTGGCTGAATAACTCTTTATAATGTAGCTCTACGAATTATTATTTTAATGGATACATTCCTTAAAATTATTTCAGATATATATATATATCAGAGAAAAGGGAGGATTCAGGAAAATTGAAGGGAGATCAGTGGAGCAGAGGAAGAAGATTGAAAGGGAGGGAGAAGGATTGGGAATAGAGAAGAATGGTAGAATATAACTAATCAAATTATGCTATCTGATATATAAATACACCACAGTTGTTGAGAGCCACAGACAAGTCAAGATGGCACCTAGCACTTTGCCAAGAGGAGTGGTTTGAGAAGTAATGCCAGTGAGCCATTAAGATGATGGAGATTCCTTAGTGACTGACTGCTGTGTCTAGATTATGTCAATTAAGTTAAGCTGTGTGTAATCATTAAGATGATGATTCCTTATTGGTTGACTGCTGTATCTAGTTTATGTTAATTAAGTTAAACTGTGTGTAATTAGTTGGGTATATATACTTCTCTGTCCCGTAATAAAGCGGCTTCCGCTGTATCAATCTTCACAAGTTCCTTGTCACCCCCACCCCCACCCCGATTATTTTGCCCGGCCAGACTGCGGCACACAGTGGATTTCACTTTTATGTATATCTATAAAGCACTAATTTTAAAAAGTATAAATGAATACAAGGAAGACCTGTAGACTAGAGGAAGGAGAACCATAGGAGAAAGAAGAGGAGGGAAAGAGGAAGCATTGGAAACTGAAGTGCAGGAAATTATATTCCATGCATGTATGATAATGTAAAAATAAATCCCAATATTATATATAGGTATAAAGCACTAATAAAACATTAAAAAATGTAAAAAAAATACTAGAATTGTTTCATGATATTGCCATCACATAGTTCACTCTTTAGATGTGAAAATATTTATTGAGAAGCCTATCTTGTGTGGCATAGCATATGTCACTGATTTCTGTCTTCAAATAGTTACTGTGTATTTCTGCCATTAAGCTCAAGTTTTGAATGAGCCCTTTGTTTTCTCCTGTTTCTTATACTGAAAGATGGAGGGGAATGAAGGTGTATCTGTCTTGAAAACCATATATACACCCTAAGTCAAGGAAGGCATGGTTACCTATCATCCCAGGCCACCCCACTACATCTCACTAACTTGCAAGCACGAAAGGAAAACATAATAAATGTCTCCCGAGGCTCATAAACCTTGCATTGCTTTTGTATTGATCCTACGGTTTGTTCAATCTCAGGCATATTCTAGAATTTACAGTCTTAGTCAGTATTGCCTAAGTTTGTGATTATAACATTAATCTGGGTGCTTCTTAGAAATTCAAGTTTCCAGATTCGACAAAGAAAATATTCTCATTTTTTTTTAGGATAGAGAAGATACCAGACAGCTATATTCTTTACAAATAAGTAATAGTTTGAAAATAGACTCTTTGCTTCAAAATTATTCATGTGTAATTACCAGAAGAATGCATTTGGGTTAACCCACTATCCAAAGGAACAAAGGACATTTTCATAAAGATAGTTTAATATTTTATTAAGCAAAATAGGGTGTTAATTACATTAGGTTACATATTATCAAACATAATATTAACTTGAAAATTAATATTTAAATAGTTGAACACAGAGGATAAAATCCTAAAATTCCAGAATCTTAGAATTGGAAAGAATATTGAATGTCCAGTATTCTGTCCTACGGGAAGATTCACCTGATCTTCTAGGAGCATAAGATCCTAATTGCAAAAATTCAAATTGCTTGTAGAATTCACTGCAAAAATGGGACCACAATAAAATCCATGGGAATACGTAACCCTTCCAAAAATTCAACATTTACCATAATGTGCCAAACTAAGTTTGTAGCCACTTTTTCTGTAGAAAAAAAAAGAGTTGGAGAGAAAGAGAATGAAGAGTGAAAAAATAAATAATTATAAGAACACATTCATCTCCCTGGGAAGTGCACCAAGAGCTTCCTAAGGGGCAAGACTGGGACTCTGGACATGATAAAGAGGCTATGTTCTGCTTCTACAAGTGGTTGAACCCCACCGGCTCCCAGTCCCTGCATATCTCCAACTGTGAGGATACCTAACATTTTCTACTTCCTCAGTCCTGCCTCAAACTTGGAATCTGGCCAGACCTGAGAAAGCAGAGAATAAGGGATCATGTTATTTGTCCTTGAAAAAGACATGGTAATTAGGGCATTATAAGTACAAAGACTTTATGAGGTGAAACACCAGAAGAAAACACTGCAAATGAAGTAGGGAATTCGAGCAAATCCATCACATTAAGTCCTTTAGGAGAAGGGGAGAGGGGTGGGATTTTGAGTGGATGTTCCTTATAATATCCTATTGTCTGAGGAAGGCTTGGAAACTCATGTGGAGTTCAAGGGACAAATTTTACCATTGGGGGAGTCCCTTTCTTTCATGAATGGGTCCATTTAACAGATTTCAATGTATAGCAGAGGTCTGTTTAGCCTTAGGGCTTTGGAATCATGTCGTATTGGCTACTAGTTTGCCGCTATTCTATTTAAGTTGTGCGTTTTCAGAATACCCGGCATGGCTATATTCTCAAATACAAAAATCCCTTTCAGAAATGACAATTTCAAAGATAGGTACAAGTGTTTCTTTGTCTTTTACAGCACATTAGTTTTTTTCTATGTGTTCTGCATATATTACTAATATAATAACTAGTTCTTCATTAATTACAGCATATAATTACCATGATGTTCTTACTTGTAGGCCATGCAGAAAATACATTTGTTGCAATAAGTATGACCATCTGATACACAGACTGGAATATATTCTTTGGTGCAAATATTGAAAAGTTGATTATACAAATTACAAATTGTCTATAAAATATACAGAAACAACATAAGCATACCAGAAAAATAGGCCACTGAATAAAATGTTCTTCATTTTTAATATGCATCTCATCCATCCACAAGGGGTAAATATATTCTATACATTAATATAAACATTTAACTAACATAGTACAGTAAAAAGTAAGAGAATAATTATCCATTTTCTATTGTGCATAAGCCCTTTACAAAGAAAGAGCCATAAAACTGACTAAACACAATCCTAAAATATAGTCAACCCACACCCTTGGACTTTCCCTCCAGATTACATCTCCCTTCCCTCCCCTCCCAGAGGAAATCACCCAACTGAATTTTCTGTTTATTAATTCCTGTACAATTTCCCTGCATATCAATGTATGTATTCACTACACACACTCACGTTCATATATCTCATTTTTATGAAAGTATTCATTAATATATACTTGTTCAATTTTAGACATTTTGTTAATTTACACAAAGAAAACAATGCCATGTGTGTTCTTATGTATGATTTGCTTTTTATGCATCATATGACCCATGCATAAACTGATATTTATAGCTGTAGTTGATTTATTTTTGCTGTTAGGTAGCAATCCACTATATGAATATACAGAAGTCATTTTTAACAGTGAATCAGTAACTGGATGGTCCAGCCTTTCATTCGTTTTATTCAAATAAATAATTCTACTCTAAAAAGCATTTTCTCTCTCAGAAGCATGTCTACAACAGCATCTCACTACTAATGACTGGAACTTGGTGCGAAGTGTATTCATTTTATCATCCTGTATAGATGTGAGACCATTTGTTATTACGAATGGTCTTATATTGCTGGATGGATTTTGTTTCTTGAATGTGGTGTAATAAAAAAAATACATTTTTATTTGCAAAAACTCATTCTGTGTTCATTCTCTTTGGTAAACTTCATGTTAAAATACTCAATTTACAAAATAATTAAGATTTTACCTTTTTCAACTTCCAAATCAATGAGTAATAACTTACTGGATGCCTGTAAATTACTGATTTTATAAAGAGAGTTTCTGAAAACAAAGCAAAAATGAAAAGTTAAAATATAAACAAAGAACATAGTTTCTGGTGAGAAGTAGCCACATATATTTATAGTAGAAATTTATGCAAATTGAAAAGTGTTATAAGTAAGATGTGAGAATTTTGTGGCAGTTATTAAAAAAATTAACTCAAAATAAAGCAAATCTAGACAATTTTGATCCAAATTGATCCAGCTCTACACATAAAAATATTATTTATGCTGTTTATTAATAACCCTTATTATAATGCCTGAATTTTTCAATTTTTGAATAAATTTTTAAATGAGCCATTCTGGTCTTAGGGATGAAAATATCTTGCATATGTTCACGTAAGTAGGAAAAAAATCAATATTCTTTTCTACTTTCAAGATTCTATCTACTGTATCACAATTCCTTTATTCTGAAATTCATAGCTGAACTTGAGCTCTTGGAAAGATAAATTGCCCTTTAATATATCAATGACCTCCTTCCTATACCATGCCTTGACTTAGAGGACTCTGAGCTGGCAAACAACAAATTAGATTCACAGGAGTGCTAGACTTACAAGTATTATTTCTCCTAGAACATTGCATTAACAATAGTGGAATCTGAGTTCCCAAAAGAAAAATAAATTTAAAGTTCTTGAGTTAAAAAAGACTTAAAATCTATAAGCCCATTCTAATCACAACTCTTTTCAACTTCTCAAATGAGACAAATGAGAAAAGGCAACCGACTAATTGGATTCTAAAGAGACACTTGTAAAATGCACTGGTTTATCTCACCAGTTGAAGGATTATATCCTGCAATAAAACTAACTCATTCAATCCTGATCACAGCAGTTGTTTCCAGAATTTTCTAGGATATTTGAAGTGTTTCTCCCAGGATTGGAAAATTTACTCACCAGAATAAAGAGGAAATGTCAAGACAATGATGAACATGAGTTTGATCCTTGATGAGAAGAGAGTCATTTTATAGGTCTGTGGAGGAACTCTTTGGAGTGTTGTTAACAATGATACCTGACACATCAAATAAAAAGAAACAGGCTTGATTTCATAATGTTTCTTATTTTTAAAGAAACTGCTATGATTTCCTAGTAGGGAGGACTATTCCCTTTGAAACCCACCACCCGAACTAGGATTAAACAAGTCATCAGATATCATCATAGGCTGGATATATGGTGCACTTCTGTAATCACAGTGCCTTGCGAGGCTAAAGCAGGAGGATCCCAAGTTCAAGGCCAGTCTCGCAATTTAGCAAGGCCCTGAGCAGCTTAGCAAGATCCTGTCTCAAAATAAAAAATAAAAAGGGCTTGGGGTGTTGTTCAGTGGTTAAGCACCCCTTGAGTTCGATCCTCAGTACAAAATAAATAGACAAACAACAAATTTTCAATGTATTTTAGAAAAAAAGGCATCATGGAAAACCTCTAGAGATACAAGAAAAAGCACAAGAAAACAGAAAACAACTAGTAACAAAAGGGAAAGAGCTACTCACTACTCACTCTTACAACTTTTCAATCAGCCTAGAAAGGGACTGGTTGCATTTAAAAAAAAAAGTACATTAAAAACTTGGTTATTTTTCTCAAAATGTAGTAAGAATTATTTCAGGAAAGCCTCACCTGGAGCAGTCCTTACTGCAATGACGAACGTAAGAGGGCTCTCTCCCCAGGTGCACTCTTAACCTGCTTAACACAGAGAGAAGGTGAGCTAAGGACAACAGCTCTGGAGGTTGTGACTATCTTGTTCACTTTTCCTCCTCAACCAATACCTTCTATCTAAGTCTCTTTTATTGACCTGTGAGTGAGGAGCTCCATGGGGGCAAGACAGATATCCCAGATAAGACACAAAGGTATTCTGTTGTCTTTCCTGGAGGCAGTAAAGTAGGTCAAGAGAGGTGCCTCCCAAATACTTCTCAAAAGATTTTCACTCGGCAGGAGGCATGGGGACAATTTGATCTCCTGAACTCAGAAGTACAAGGAAGAGAGAGAAAATAATGAAAGCAAGTTATAGATCCTAAGATAAAGAAGGTATGTGAAAGCTTTTCAAGTTGAAAAGGGACAAGAGAATCAATCAGGAAAAAGAAGTTTAGGAATGATATTTAGATCTGGGTCTAAGTTTTTTGTGTTTATGAGAACTATATGCATGTTAGAGTCATGGAGAATTTTCGAAGACTTTGGATGCATCAGTCTGCTGTCAAAACAGTGGATCAATCTTTAGAAGAAGAGGCCTGAGCATTGGCATGCTATGAGAGGTCCCAGATGAATCTCATGTGCAGCCAACTTTAGGGAAGCATCTTCAGAAAACGGGGTGCAAACGCTTGGAGCAAGAGAGATGAAGACTGGGGAATGGAGTGAAACCATATAGGGCTTTGCCTTAATATATGGCAAAAATGTATTATTTACTTCAGCAGCAATAAGAGGATAATGGAAGATTTTAAAGAAAGGGAGACATTTATTATAAGTTATTCTCTTCTTCATTTATGTCCCTAGCAGTCTGTCTCAGTGAGAAAAGCATTGGCAGATGAAAGATCTTGGTACAAATCTCATCCTTTCTTGACTTAGATTCTGTGATTCAATATTTAGACTCTCTAATTCATAGTTCTTTTGTAAATATGACAATTATAATATCTATCATTTATTATTCATGGGAAATGTTAGGAACAAAATATTTAAATTGAATTTAAAGTTCTATGATTGTTGGGAAATTGCCACCCTAATCCTACCTGCTGATTTTTGCAACATAGAAGATCAGGATTTATAAAGAACCTTTAATATCAGTGATGTTCCATGCCAATTTATTGGAAAACCCAGATCTAACACGTGTAGAAAGTACTCTATTATTACAGCAAAGTAAATATTATACACATCCTCGCACTTTCAAGTGTCTACATGGGCATCATGATAGAGGCCCATGCCAACTATTTCTGATGCAGAATATTGGATGGGAAAGGTTTCCTGGAAAGGGAAGTGCATATTAAATAGGGAAAAAAATGTAGACATGATTACAATAGTGCATAACCACTTTTTATGGGACAGTCCTGAATAGAGGAGGCTTGTTGTAGTGCCTCCTATTACCTGAGATGTGAGGACTATGTTTAAGAGGAGAGTAAAAGGGCCTATTTACCTCTCTGCTGAAAAAGATATAAAGTGAGGGTCACAGAGTTTAGCTGAGGAGAAAACTTCTGGACTTCAGAGGAAAGCTCTCATTGATGAATGGGATTTATCTCCAAACCAGATAAAACTATACCAGCAAGATCAAAAGTCTAGAAGGAAGCATGCCCATTCTCATATCAAACCTATACAAATAGACTGATTAATTCACAAAGTCCTACTCCTTTTCTATTCAGATACTCAAGTACCAAAGAGCTAACTTGAATAAATCATTTCTTCCAAGTCTCAGAAATCTCACAGTATCTTTGAATCTATTATGCAATGCATTCAGGGCCTCTAAGGAATTTATGATCAGAATAAAGTTTAGATCTGCCAGACATGGTGGTGTGTTGCCTGTTATCCCAGTGACCTGAAAAGTTCAGGCAGGAGGATCTCAGATTCAAATCAGTCTCAGCAACTTAGCAAAACCATGTCTCAAAAATTACAAAAGGCTGAGGATGAAACTCAGTGCCCCTGTGTTCAATCTAAAAAAAGTCAAACTTTCACTTAAAAAGTACTGTATTTCCTCACCAAATGACAATATTTAGATATTGTTAAACCTATGGTGTTTTACTTTATTATAGCTAAAATATGGAGCTAATATGTATCTAATAAGATCTTCATAGAACTAAGTTACATTGGCATGTGGGATGTGGGGAGCTGACTCAGCTTGTGTGGGAGTCACGCAGAGGTAGAATTTTTATTCATTAATGGATACTAACTTTCACCAGTACACTGAGCACACCTACAGGTTGGTGATGATATCTGCTTTTACTTACTGAATTTACCCTAACATTATACATAGGGTCTGATGCATAATAGGAGTTTAGGAAAAAACCTTGAATAAAAGTAAAATGAACATATGTGTGAATTGTCTAACATTCACTGAAAAATGTATTGATGTATGTCCTATATAATAACAATTATGAAAGCAAATGAATACCTTTTTATATGTGTGCCTATAAAAGTGTACATTCTAATGGATACTTTAACTACAAATAAATACTAGAGGTGTAATGAATGTACATTCTAAAATTTTTTACTGAAAAGGAAAGCAGGCCTGGCCTGGTATATATGGCAGATTAGTAGTTATCTTCCAGATTCATCTCTGACATTAAATCAAGATTTAAATGAACATTTGGCACTAGGTAAAACCTGCTTTCTACTGGTTGAAAGATGATGAGAAATCGAAACACATCAATCTTGGCTGGCAAATGGATGTGCTAAGTTTATGAAATGAGTTGTCTGGCATCATAGGGTCACCAACCTCTATCTTGACAAATTTGTGAGACAGAAAGAAAATATAATTTTTTTCTTTCAAGTCTCAGAAATCTCACAGTATCTTTGAATCTATTATGCAATGCATTCAATTATAAAAAATGTCCTATGCCTTAGGAATTAAGTTTGTATTTTCTAACATCGTGTAGTCCTAAAATTCTAATATTAACCAGGGAGTACTCATGAATTCAAGTTTCTAGATACCTCTCTGAGAGGTCTGGATAATATAGGACAAAGAAAATTCCAGGTATATACTTTTGAAAAATACTTGGGTATTCATCTTTGAAAATGTTGAGTCACAGTTAACCAAAAGTGTTCATGTATCTTAACCCACTGCCCAACAAAGAGAGATTTTTAACTAAGATAAATTTATTTAATAGTTGAGTGAAATATTTGTAATTGTAAATTATATTAGATTTGATATTATTAAACAGAAAATTAAAATAATAATTTTTCAAACTATCACTGAAGAATTCAACAGAGAGAATAAAAATACTTCAATCATAGATTTACAGGTTGGAAAGATTCTTCAATATCCTGCTTTCCATCTGGGTACCATAGAAGAAATCACTGATTGTCTAGGAGTTGAAGGCCCTGGTTGAGACGATTCCATTTTATTGTATGATCCACCACAAAATGGGATTACCATGGAAGCCATATGAATGTGCAGTTCAGGAAAAAAAAATCTTTAAATTTCCTTTACTTTCTCTGTAAATAAGAACAGAGGAAAATAAGTTATTGAAAGAACATTTTAAATTCCCTGAATATTGCATAAAATGCTTCTTAATGAGAAGGACATGAGCTTGGAGAAACTCCGTCTGGTTCATTGTGCAGGCAGCCAGGCCCCGCCCATTGCCCAGCCTTGCAGGAGTCCCTTCCCTGATCTGGGTCACTGGACTCTTCCTACATGCTCAGTCCTGACTCAGTCTTGGGACTGGCACAAGCTCAAAGGAGGAGAGCGTTAGAGATCCAGTAGTTCTCTAGAAGCAGAAGCCAATTGGGGATTGAATGCATAATTCTATGAAAGGAAACACTTGTGAGAGAAAATGTGAAGGGCAGCAAGAGGGCTGGTTCAATCTTTAGAATACAAACTCCCTCTGAGTGAAGGAGCAGGTAGGGAGACTGGGTGAGGTGTCCTAGACTGCACTGTACTGTAAGGAGGATGTGTAGGCTGTCACCAAGTTGAGGAGACAAATGGATCATCAGAGAAGGAACTGCATAGTATTAGACCCAATTGTGATGTATTTCAGAGTTCTGTAGTTAGGTTTCTTACTCAATTATGTTCCCTGTAGCTTGGAGCTATATCATGGAAATTATATTCAGGATCTGGATTTTGTAATTACATTATACTGGTTATTAGTCTGCCATTATTCAATTAAGGTAAATATTGATTTATACATTTGCAGAATATACAGTAGAGCTGTGCTGAGAAATAAAGTATTCAAATTCTTTTATAAATGAGAACTTCAAGAAAAGATGCAAATGTGTTCCTGTGGCTTTTACAGAGATAGTTGTTTTCTAGGTATGTTATGGGTAGGTCATCAGAAATATGGGTTTTCCAATCATTTTTGATAGTTCATCTCTTTAGAAGAGCTAATTTTTAATCTAATGTTCTTACATATTTTCACTGCAGAATACACATGTATTTCTCTAAGTCTGGCCACTGGTTTCACAGATTGGCAGGGTTTCTTTGAAGCACAGAAGTATGTGCTCTGTATACACAGCACAGTCTGGCTGTTAAATATAAAGAGAACATAGAATCTATTGGATAGTCATTTTCCGAAATATTTTTTATTCTTCATACAAATGCCACACACAAAAATGGAATAAATTTATTCAATATTAAGGTGTTAAAATATACATTGAGGCACATACAACCCAGTTAAACATGTATAAATATTGGTGAATTTTTATGCATTCAATATTATTTTTATTTATCCATACATAAATATTTTATTTATCCATACAAATGGATGAGTATATTTTTATAACTGAGCTGTCCCACCCCAACTTCTATTCACATTCAGGTCAAGTCACATCCATTATTTTATATTATAAGGAATTATAAAACTGATTTTTAAATGTTTATTTTAATTTTTCAAAAATTTCAATATGCAAGTATTTATCTACATATGTATTTCTGCATATTTGCAGTATATATAGTAGTATAGCTACAAGTATGATTTTTTGTGTTGGTCATATTGATAATTTATAGAAATAAATATATTGTGTATATTCTGCTGAACCTGCTTTTAAAAATTCTTTGTGACCTTTATCTACTTAGATATTTAGTACTACAATTCATATTTTTTACCTCTCTATAATATTCCATTGCATGAATCTATGGAAATTGTTTAATACAACCTTAAATGTATAATTGGGTGGGTTTTTTCAATTTTCTTTCTTTACTAGGATAAAAAAAATTCCTACTTTAACATATATTACCCCTTAACTTATATATTATCCCTTAATGTATATTAGATGATTGTGTATAATGAAGCAATACCCATTATAGAACTTTTGAATAATGAGATATTTGTACCTTTATATTGTAGGAAGGCTATATTTCTTGACTTTTTGTACTAATAATTCAAGATTTTGTGCTGCTTTTTGTTTTAGTTTTTACTTTTTGGAGGATCATCCTAGCACACATTTTGTTTAACTGAATTTGCTATTAAAACTTATAATATAAAAAAGTAAAGGCTTACCTTTTTAAACTTCCACATTAATCAATATGAACTTACCTCATTGCAAAGTCTTGGTAGTGCAATAGAAATTTCTGCAACCAGCACACAAAAAGAAAAATAAGAAGGGGTAAGAAAGCATCACATTGTCTATGGTGAGAAGCACCCACATTTCCTTGTAGCATAAGACTATGCTGATTACTTCCTTAGCACAGTAAGGAGGTGAGGAGGTGAGCTTTGCAGGTAAGGAGGTAAGCATTTTGTGGCAGTGCTAAGACAATGTATTCACAGAATGACTTAAAATATGGAAAATTTTCAAGTTTTCCAAATTAATATAACTTATGAAAAACAATCTTATATATTATTTATTAATCTTCCTTTGAAGATGCCATAATGGTTTTATTTTTCCATTTTAATACATGACACAATCTAGCAAGAGAAATGAATACCTTGCAGAAAGTCACTTATGCCATGTGTAATATGAAATAATATTGACACTAATTAGTATTTAGCTAATTATTAGTAAGCATTAATATGTTGAATCTACTCAATATCTCACAGTTACTTTATTCTGAAACTGATGAGCTAACTTGAGCTTTAAGAAATACAACTTGTCAATGAAAGGATCAATGGATTCCCTCATTACACAAGGCCTTGGCTTAGAGGACAGAGCTGGAAAATGACAGATGAAATTATCAAGGCATGTCAGATTTAGAAGACCTCATTACTACCCATGCTTTGCATTTAACAACTGTGGAATCTGACCTTCAAAATGGGGGGAAAAGAAAGTAAATATCTGTATTGAAAGATGAACAACAATATAAGCTCTACTACCTATTATTTTACTTATTTGTTTATTTTAAGGAGTAAAATCTTGCTGTGTTGCCCAAACTGTCCTTGAACTCAAGGAATCCTCACACTTTAGGTTCCTAAATAACTGAGACTGTGGGCACACACCACTGCACTTTTCAAAGATGTGAAATCAGAAAAGGCAACTCACTTATGTGATTTTTAGAAAAGCATTTGTAATATGCCTTGTTCATCTCACCAGTTTAAGGTTTACACATGCAATAAAACCAACTTGTCCACTCCTGAATTGCAGTAGCTGCCTTCTGCATTTCTTGCTTCACCCAAGACTGAAAATTTTGCTTACCAAAATAAAAAGGAAATGTCAATGCAATGATGAAAATAAACTTTGATCCATGATAAAAAGAAAGGCATTTTATCAACTCTGTGGAAGAACCCATCAGGAATGCTTGTAACATATTTCCAAAGGAAAGTAATGGTAAAGGTACTACTCCCCCTCCCATAATTACATACTTAATTATAGTGGATTCTTTTTCCTTTTTTCTTCCCCAATCCTCAAGATCAGCACAACATAACATATGAACAGAAGGCCTTCCAGATCCTTGAGAGAAACTCAAAGGATGTCTTTTTTGTACATTTAAGAAAGAGCTGTTTATTCTCCCCACGCTTGGCTCTGTGCACAGGGAGCCTGGCTGCATTTGAGAAATTATCTACATTGGTATCTCAAAGCACAAGCAGCTATTTCAGGAAGGATGGATTTGGAGAAGTCCTTAGGCTGAAACTGGACTCCAGAATAATCTTCCAGAACCCCTGGTTCACTTACCTGATACAGAGAACACAAAGGAAAGAAGCCAACAGCTCTGAATGCTATGACTTTTTTGTTCCCCTCTCAGTCACCTCCACCCAGCTGAGAAGTCTCTCTAATTGATCTGTTGGTAAAGTGCTTGATGGAGATAAGGCACATGGCCCAGGGCAGATACGACACAGGTGCATTTTGTGTCCCTGTCCTAGGCTGTAGAGTAACTCATGAGATACATATTTCTCATCATATTCCTCAGCAAGAGGTTTAGGACAATTTGACCTGATGTATTCAGAAGTATGGGGAAGGGAGAGAGAAGGAAATGAGTACTTAGAGATCTCAGGATGAAGACATATGAAAATTTATCAAGATACTGAGGTGGAAAGAGCAAAAGAATGAAATAAGAAATAGAAAAATGAATTTAGAGAATTATAATTGGACACATGCCTAGATCTTTAATATTCTGCAATACCAGAAATGCATTAGACTTAATTGGAGATTTGTTTATTTTCTTTTTATGCTTTTATTAGTGCATTATAGTTATACATAATACTGGGGTTCATTTTGACATAATCATATAAGAATGTAATATAATTTGCTTCACTTCAGTCCTCAGTACTCCCCCTTTTCCTGCCCCATGTTCCCCTTTTTCTTTAATTTACTTATATTTTTATAGTAGTGCTTCAAAGACAGACTTCCAGGTGAAATTCACTGTGACATATTCATATGCATACATAACTTCATCAATTTCATTGCACTGTTTCTCTCTTTTCCTGTCCCTTCTCTCTCCTCATTAATCTACTTTCTTTGCTTCACTGATCTCTCTTCTATTTTCACGGGATCCCTACCCACCCCACTTGCCCCACCCTTTTCCCCTTTGTTTTGATCTGTAGTATAACTTTCTGTGCATAAGAGAGAAAATATTTGATCCTTGTCGCAGTCTGGCTTATTTCTCTTAGTATTATGTTCTCTACTTCCATTGATTTACTAGCAAATATCATAATTATTTTTGTTTATAGCTGACCAAAACTACACTGTGTGTATATACCACATTTTCTTAATCATTCATTCATTCATGGTCACATGGGCTGGTTCCATAACTTGGCTACTGGGAATTGTACTGCTAAAAACATTCATGTGCCATTATCGTAACAGTATGCTGATTTTAGTTCTTTTGGATAAATACCAAGGAGTAGAATAGTTGAGTCATGTGGTGATATCATTCCTAGTCTTTTGAGGAAACTCCATATTGCTTTTCAGAGTGGTTGTACTAATATGCAATGCCACCAAAGATGTAGAAATGAACATTTCCCCCTACATCCTCACCAGCATTTATTATTATTTGTATTCTTGATAGTTGCCATTCTAAGTGCAGTGAAATGAAATATTATTTATTTATTTATTTAAATTAGGTATATATGACAGCAGAATGCATTTTGATTCATTGTACACAATTGCAGCACAACATTTCATTTCTCTGGTTGTACACAATGTAGTGTCACACCACATGTGCAGTCATATGTGTACCTAGAGTGATGATGTTCATCTCATGTCACCATCTTTCCTGCCCCCATCCCCACTCCCCTCTCCTACCTCCCGCATGTCCAATCAAAATTCTTCCATTTTTCCCATGCCCCCCCCCTCATTATGGATCAGCAGTGAGACAAAATCTTAATGCAGTTTTGATTTGCATTTCCATGATTCCTAGAAATGTTAAACTTTTTTTCATGTACTTTTTGGACATTTCTATTTCTTCTTTTGAGATGGTCTTTTTAGGGTTTTTTGACATTTATTAATAGGGTTATTATTTTTTATGTATTATGCTTTTTGAGTTCTTTATATATTCTGGATATTAATCTCTGTTTGGAGGAGCAGTTGGTAAAGATCTCCTATCCTGTAGGCTTTCTCACATTTTGTTTCCTTTGTTGTGCAGAAGCTTTTTGATGTGGTGCCATTCCACTTATTCTTGGTTTTGTTTCTTGTGCTCTAAGAGCCTTGTTAAGGAAGTCAGTGCCTGCATCTATCTGTTGGAGTGTTGAGCCTATGTTTTCTTATACAATTGCAAAGTTTCTGGTCTAATTCCTAAATCTTTGATCCATGTTGAGCTGACTTTTGTGCAGGGTGAAGAATAGGGATTCCGTTTCATTCTTCTACATTTGAATATCCAGTTTTCCTGGGTTCCATTTATTAAAAAGGTTTTCTTCAACATATGTTTTTGGCATCTTTGTCAAGTATCAGATGACTATAACTATGGATGTGCCTCTGTGTCTTCTTTCCTATACCACTGGTCTTCATCTCTGTATTTATATCAATACCATGCTGTTTTTGTTACTAAAGCTCTGTAGTATAATTTGAAATCCAGCATTTTAACACCTCCTACATCACTCTTTTTGCTCAGAATTGCTTTGCTTCTGGGTCTCTTATTCTTCCAAATGAATTTTAGGGCCATTTTTTACAGTGCCATGAAGAATGTCATTGGTATTTTTTTTACAGTATATCTTTTATTTTATTTTTAAAAAATATTTGTTAGTTCTTGATGGACCTTTATTTTATTTATTTGTATGTGGTGCTGAGAATAGAGCCAAGTGCCTCATGCATGTTAGGCAAGCACACTACCACTGAGTTACAACCCCAGCCCCATGTCTTTTAATTTTTAAGGAAATTATGTATTGTTTTCCATAATAGCTGTACCATTTGTCAATACCACATCATTGGTATTTTGATGGAGATTGCATGGAATCTATCTAATACTTTGGGTAGTATGGCCATTTGGTGAAACATGGGTTCTCCATCCCCGCCACTGGGATTTTTAGGGGGACAGTGCTAGCTAAGCACTTGGTGACTTTTGCAACAGTGGGGCCTATGGGTATAGTCTTTCTGTGGGTTGTCTGTGGCAGAGTAGCCTTCACCCTGACTGATGTAGATCCACAGGGGTGCCAACCATCTCTACACCTGGAATAGACAGCCAATGGTCCTTCTGCATCCACCTGTGGTTTGAATTGCGGGCATCCATTCCCCTTTGCCGGCATTTCTTCAGGGCAGTGCTATCCAAGCAACGGGCAGTTGTCTACAAATATTGGGCCTGTGGGTGCAGGCTTTCTGTGGGCCATCTGTGGCACAGAAGCCTCCATCCTGGTAGGTGCAACTCACTAGGGTTTTACCTATAATTAATATGGTGGGGGTAAGATGTCATTTGGCCTGTCTTTGCCTGAGGTCCTGCAGAAGCTGTATGGAGTGCTGGGTTAGGGTTAGTACTCTCTGAGGGTCAGCTCAACCCCACTCCCCTGATCCACAATGTTGGAGGGGTGCAGGAACTTTCAGCTAGCAGCTTTCCTCTACAAGTTTCTTCTACACGAATGACTGAGACAACCTGTTCCAGAGGCATTCCCTCTGGCTTTAGTTGTTACTATCTGAAGGTGGGGAGAAGCAGTACTTATTTAATATCTTCCAGGAAGATTGGCTAGCTATGGACTCTAATATGACTGCCTTGCTGGGTATAGCTTTTAGTCCACAATTTGGTATGAACTCTGTGTTTTCCTCTGTCTTGGCTGTTCCTGTCCCATCGTACCTTGGTCTGCTTTTCTTTCTAGCTGTTGCTGAAGGAGTAATCTTATGAGACATTCCTCTCCCTCTTTCTCTGTTACCCCTTCCCTCTGATCTCACCCTGGTAGGGGTTCAGAGTCATGAAATTCTGCCCTTACTTTTTGCTCCAGTAACTCAGCTGCAAGTCCTTCTAAGTCTCGAGCTGTCCTGTACTGAGTTTTAGAATGTGTACTGAGTCACCCTTCTCTGGTCAGCTATTCTTTCTCTGCTTCTTTCCTGGGCTGTGGAGTGGTGGAGAGTGGCTGCCTAGCTCTTTTCCATCATCTTCAAATCTGAGGTTTGTTTTTTCATTAGACTTTTTATTTTAAGGTAAATATAGATTCACATAAAGTCGTAAGCACTCATGCAGAGAGTTCTTGTGTTCTCTATAACCAGTTTTTTCAGGTGGGAACATTGGTAAACCTGTAGTACAAATTCACAATCAGCTTAGGCATCAGCCTGAGACCATTCACCAATGTGTGGTTTCACCACCAAGACAGTGACACAGTTGTTTATACAAGAGACCTGGGTGACAATATGTTTGAAAAGCTCCCAGGTAAGTCTCAGGAGTCAGCATTTGGCAACCCTGGCCAGAGGACAGGAGACAGTATGGGAATAGTAGGAAGAAGAGAAAAGGAAGTCTCAAGAGGGAACTTGAGACCACCTTGAACAGTCTCCTAAATTATGTGTTAAATACTTTGGTCTATACCCTAAAGTTAAGTAGGAGGCACTAGAATTTCAAATAGGGGGAGATACATTGAAGTTATTTAATCAAATATCTTCAGAGTCTAATTTCTGCCAGCAACTCAAGAGACTGAGGCAGGAAGATTGTGAGTTCAAAGTGAGCCTCAGCAACTTAGCGAGACCCTAAGCAACTCAGCAAGATATACATAATGGAATATTACTCATCCATAAATAAAGATGATTTTATAACATTTTCTAGTAAATGGATGGATCTGGAGACCATCATGCTGATCCAATAAAACAATCCCCCCAAATAAGTGATCTAATGTTTTCATTGATATGTGGAAACTAAACCACAATAAATCAGGCAGATGGAGAGAAGAGAAGTTCAGTAGATTAGACAAAGGGGAATGAAAGGAAAGGAGGAGGAGTGGGAATGGAGGGAAGAGAGGAGGAGAAGGAATAGGAATCACAGTGGAATAAATCTGACATAATTCTCCTATGTACATATATGAAAATACCTAAATGAATCCCACAATCAGGTACATCCACAAGAATGGAGTCCTCATTAGAATAAGATATAATATCTGCATATATAATTCAATCAAAATGGATTCTACTATTGTATATAACTAAAAAGAACCAATTTAAAAGGGAGAGAAAAGAAATATCTAATATATATATATATATATATATATATATATATATATATATATATATATATATATCGCAAAAGGGCTGGGGATGTGGTTCAATGGTTAAGCACCCCTTGGTTCAATCCCCAATACCAAAACAAACAAACAAAAAAAAAACTAGTATCTGATGTGGAAAAAGCTTTGGAAGTTGAAAACCTTGAGTTCAAAATCACTGAATAGCTTCAATGTCACATTCAGACTTTCTAATCTACAACTCCTAATATAAATATGAGAATAATAAATATTTCATAGTTTTGTCATACATATAAGATATAATATTAAAACAGTCTGCAATTAAATAATGTACTATGGTTACATTCCTCAGCTTAATCTAACCTGTCTTTCACAGAGTGAATTAAGCTATGATTTAGAAAACAATCTCTGAGTTGAAAAATGTTCCATGAAAATTTAATGGACATGACATTTGAGAGAAAATGAAACTGAATCTTACACTTGAAATAATTGTGAAACTCTTTTATTCCAAACATTGTCCTTCTCTGTTTACATGTATTCATAAGCAGAATAAAAAGCAAAAAAAAAAGACCATCATAATTTGCAACAAGCCACACATGTCATACATTATACAGACATTTAATATTTTGTTTTAAAATTTATTTTTAACAGATACATAAAATATCAAAATTATGTATATTAATGGGGTATTATGATGTTTTGATACATGCATATATTTTGCAATGTTCAAATCAGACATGTCTTTCAAAAAATTTATCAGTTTTTTTTAATTTTTTTTAGTTGTGAATATTCACAATACCTTTATTTTATATATTTATTTTTATGTGGTGCTGAGAATCAAACCCAGTGTCTTACATGTGCTAGGCAAGTGCTCTACCATTGAGCTACAACCCCATCCCAAAATATTTATCATTTTTCTTATGGTGAAAAATTGGGAATCCTTCTTGCTTTGTGAAATGTACAGTATGCAGTTGTTATATTTTTATCACCCTGTTGGGCAATTAGACAGCAGATCTTCTTATTCCTTTGTAAATATAATTTAGTACCTGTTGACTGATTTCTCTGCATCCCCTTCTTCTATCCCTATGTATTACTATCTTAAGTGATCCATGATAATTGTACATATTAATAGGGCAAAGTGTAACATCTATATAGACACAGAGAGAGATAAAATGTGTAATGATTAGATCAGGGTTATTAGCATATCTATCACCTTTTACCACTTATTTGTTTTGGGAACTTTTAAAATCCTTCCTACTAGTTATTTTGAAATATTCGATTAATTATTGTCAGCCATAGCCATCCTTCTGTGCTATAGAACATTTGAAGTTTTCCCCTTCTACAACTGCTCCCCTGTACCACTTAAGCATCCTCTCTCCAGTCTCCCCACCCTCCCCTCTTCTCACCCACACTCATACACTTCCCAGGCTCTGGTAACCACTATTCTATTCTGTTACTTTGGGATCAACTTTGGCCTGGTCTGTAGGAATGGGTGGGATAAGATGTGTGGAGAAAGTGCTTGGCTGCTTCATAGGACCCTAAGAGGATATTTTCCAGCAGGGATTCTCCAGCAGCAAGTGCTTCTGGTGTCTATGCCCTGGATGCTGATTCCTGGGACCTCTGCTTATGCTTTCCCTGCAAGATCCCTCTTGCTGCATGGTGGATCCCACCATGCTGGGTGATCTTTTCTTTATAAGTTCATCATGTATCTTCTTGTTCTGCAAAATCTCTGCCACATCCTCACTGTACTCCTGTGCTCTGCCTCAAACACTCCAGTGAAATAACTGCTGTTCTTTGTTGTGGTCATTTGTCATGGAGGGAAGCACTCCGGGAGTCTCTCTAATCAGTTGGCATCAACAACAAGTTTCACATATTTATTAAAGCTTCCCACCCCCCCACCCCCTGATTCCTTAAATCCAATCCAGACTAGCACTGGAGTGGTCATCATCTAAGTTAGTTAACAACTAATGTTGGTGAGAATGTGGAGGAACTAGAACCTTTGTATGATCCTGGCAGGAATGTAAGAAGGTACAGCCACTATGATGGATAATTCTGGTTGTCAACTTGACTGGATTTTCTTAGCCAGGTGGTAAAGAATACTTCTGTATGTGTTTGTGAGGGGGTTTCAGGGAAGGTTGGCCTGTGAGTCATGGGTGGCAGGGGTATTGGTGAGAAATACCTATCCTGAATGTGGTTAGCACGACCCAATAGGCTGGGGCCCTGGTGGAATGTAAAACTGGAAGAAAGGGAATGCTAGGTCTCAATTGGATTTTTCCTTCCTTCGTAGGTACACTTTTTTTTTTTTTTTTTTTTTGCTGCTGTCACCCATAAATATCAGATTATAGGTTCTTCAGCTTTTGAATGTAGACTCTGGCATGTAATAAAGACTAAACTGGTTTATAAAAAAGAATAAAATGTTCAGTTTTTCATTCAAATTCCCACCATATTTTAAATATCATTAAATTTCCTGTATCTCTTTTTCAGTATGTCTAAAAATTAGAGCTGAAGTCTACCTAACAAGATTATTATAAGACCTAAGATAATGTGTTGAATATTGTTTCACAGAGCTGAATGAAGAACAGTCATAATATGAATGGGAAATTTCATTTACTTAAAAAAATGGGTAATAACATTAATCAGGACATTGAAGTTCCTAGAGAAGAGCGACTATCTTTATTTCTATTATCATCTTATCTCTAGCGTTTGACCTAGAGTCTAGCACATGGTACGCCTTTATCTAAAGTTTACTTCTAAAAAAGAATGCATACATGAATGCACCAGAGTTCACTAAAGAATTTTGTATGCAAGTCATCTACAAAATAATTAAAAAGGAGATGCAATTGGCTGAATGCATTTTTGTAATGTCACTCTACAAATTATCATTGTAATCAATATTTTCCTTAAAAGAGATACTAAAGACTTTAAATCTTTAAATAATTAAATACTGAATCTCCCCCCATTATTACTCACGTGTAAAAATATGAATTAAAAAGACTGCATTCTTGGGGTAAAATAGGTTACAGATCTCTAGCTGTCTTACAATGGTCAACCCACACTTCTGCAATTACATTAAAGGTTTAAATGTGACTTTAGGAACATAGCTAAAGCTTCTTCTTAGTTGCTAGAAGATGGAGACAACTGGACAAAGATCTTGGGCTGGCATGAGCCTAATAAGTGAAATCCTAGGTTAATGAAGCTGTTGCTACCTGTCATCCCATGATCCCTCATCTACTTTCAATTGATTTGGGACAAAACTATATATATATATATATATATATATATATATATATATATATATATATATATATTCCAAGCTTCATACATTTTACATGATCTTTCTACAGATTCTTCAACTCATTCAATTTTGGACATATGATGATAAATTTTAGAGTCTATGTCAGTATTACCTAAGGTTCATGATCATAACACTAACTTGAGGTACTATTTAGATTTTCACATGTCTCAGAACCTCTCCTGGAAGTTCTGAATCCTTAGAACAAAATATCTGCTTTTTTAAAAAATAAATACAAAATTATATAATATTTGGTCAAGTTTGTGAAATGTTTACTTGATTATAGGCATGAAAATGTTCATATGCCCTAAGCTATAACCCATTTATATAAATTTTAATAAATAAAATAACACCCTTTAACATTTTACAGAACAAAACATTTAGGAATTGAAATTGCACTAAGTTTTGTGTTGTCAAACATAAAATTGGGAAATTTATTTTTCAAAGTGTCATTTTATTATTAAACATAGCACATAGAAGTCTTGAAATTATACAACCTTAGCGTTAGAAAGAACATAGAATGTCCTATGTCCCATCTGGGTCATATAGGAAAATTCTCCTGGTCTTCTATGAATGGAAGACCTTGAGTATTAAATTCTTATTGTTTGCTAAATCCACTATGAAATAGTGTTCAATAAAAGCCACAGGAATGTGTAGCTCTAGGAAAATGTTAGCCTCTGTTATAATAAGCAAACTCAAATTTGTTATTGTATTTTCTGTTGAATCAGAGAAAAAGAAAAAGAAAAAAGGACCATTAAAATAATGCATCAGATTCCCTGGGGTAGTGTATATGCTTCTAAAGGAGGATTGAACTTGAGTCATGATATGGAGGTTGTACTTCACTTCTACAGGAGGTAGGCTCCCTGCTCCTCCACCCCACAGAGGTGCTCTCTCCACTGTGAGAACACTCAGCCCTGCCTACTCACTCAGCCACAACTTGGGCTTCAGATGAGACCCAAGAAAATGGAATTAGGAAGTGCTTTATTCCAGGTCCTACAAGAGGCAAACAGTTTTGGAAGTAACTTGGCAAAGATTTCATAATAGGAAACTCCTTTGTAAGAAAATGGGACCTAAGATAGAGAAGACTGGTGAACCTTTAACCACCAGCTGCTTCAGGGTGAAGAGGAGAGAGCAGGGAGTTCAGGCTAGAGGTGCCCTGCACTCTCAGGATGATCTGGAAGGACATCACAGTTGACAATCCTATGAGTTCCTTTCTAGCATCAGGGAACCTAGTGCCCACATAGACTTTTGGAATGCTGCGGTCATTCCCATTCTTGCTCAATTATGCTGCTTTTGTTTATCATCACAGCTTTGGAAATAAATCAGACTGGCTACTAAGTTGGTCTTTAGAAGTAAATTATGTATTTGTTTTATGTCTCTGCAGAACATCCAGCATGACTATGTTGATAATTCAAATACTACTTTTAGGAATAATAATTTTAAGTGAAGATAGAAGTGTGTTCCCTTGGCTTATACAAAACTATTATGAATATTTCCATTATGTGCTGTACTTAGATTATCAGAAACATGAATTTTCCTATCATTTTGTGATGATTTCTTTATTACTCAAGAAGAACAAATATTTACTCTTATGTTCTTATTTCAATGCAGTGCAGAAAATACATGTATTGCACTAAAAGTCATTAGTAGCACAGACTGGAAAATATTCTTTTGTACAAATATTTGAAAAATGATCATACACACTGCAGTCTGGCTGTAAAATAGAGAAAGAAAAAGTTTATTAGGTAGTGAACATTTGACTACAATCTTCTTAAATCTTAATAGGATATGCCATACTTCCAAAATGAGAAAAATACATAATCTATATTTAGGTTTAAAGACATGAACTTATATACCCATAGCCAAATAAATAATATACTATTCTCAATATTTTTATAAAAGCCTTTCATTAAGAAACTGGTTTAATGTATTTTTATAACGTAATTAGCACCTCCTATCATCCATGACCTTCCCCTCCCAGACCACAACTCCCTCACTCCCACCACACTAACAGGAAATCTGGATGCTACGTTTAATATTCCCTGCCTCCTTTTTCAATTTCTTATAACAATGCATATTTTCACTATATTTTATATAGTTTTCTGTGTCTTGTTAATTCACACAAAAAACACATAGCTGTATATATTCGTGAATGACTTTTTAAAAATAAATCCTCATGACAAGTATATAGAGAGATATTTAGAGCCACAGCACATTTATTTTCATATATATGTAGTATTCAACTTTGTGAATACACAGAAATAATTGTAATTTATATTCCTAAAAATTGATAATAGGGGTGGTACTTTATTTCCTTTTGCTTTGTTAGGATAAACAGTTCTACTCTAAATATACATTTACACATCTCAGTGTTGCACACAACAGCAAATAACTGCCAACAATTGGAATTTTGGATAGAACAAATACATTGTAACTTGGTGCAGACAATGCCAATGTGTCTTTTTAATGCTTGCTATATGAGTTACTTGGTCTTGCTAGATGAGTCTTCACTTGGTCTTGGTGTACACATATTTTTAATTATTGATTGATAGATCAATAATTAAAAATATGTGTTATTTTTGGCTTGGCCAATTTTGCTTTGACTTGGAACACTGAAAAACAGTTTTAAAGTTTACATTTTTCAAATTCCAAATGAACTAGTAATAACATACCCAATTCTTGTGTGTTTTTTTAAAATAGCATTTTTTACAACCAAAGAGCCATTTTAAAAGGTAAGAATTCAAAAAAAGGTAAGAATTCCATACCTACAATGATTGAATAAATTCATGCACTTGACCTACTCAAGAAACTGCTACCAAAGAGATGAGAATTTTATGCCGATAGCAAAAACTCAAATTTTCAAATGTACCCAAATCTTAAAGTACAGTTAATACCCAAATTAATACAGCTCTATGAAAAACAGTGCTATGTGTTATTTTCAATAATTCCTACCCTTCCGCATAAAGGTACTCATTCTTAAGAGATTTATGGAAGAGATGGTTTTCTGGGATGCAAGAAATAACTTCATGGATTCATGAAGTTATTTAAATATGAACCAGTTCTGTTCTAATATAAGGACCTTGTTTAATACCTAACTTCTACTTTATTCTGAAATTCATAGACTTGAGCTTTAAGAAAAAAGTATGAATGAGCTGGATGTGGTGGTGCACACCTGTAATCCCAGTGGCTCAGAAGGCTGAGGCAGGAGGATTGAAGGTTCAAAACCAGCCTCAACAACTTAGTGAGGCCCTAAGAAACTTAGTGAGACTCTGTCTCAAAATTAAAAAAAAAAAAAAAAAGAAAAAAGAAAATTTAAAGATGGGCCTGCAGATGTGGCTCAGTGGTCAAGTGCCTCTGGGTTCAATTCCTGATATTAAAAAAAAAAAAAAAAAAAACTTCCCTTACAAAAGGCCTTGATTTCACAGACTCAGAATTGATAGCTAAGAAATAACTGTAAAATTGGATTCTCTAGCAATATCGTATCTAGAAGAGATCATCTCTTCCCTGCACTTTGCATTTAACAATGCAATCCAATTTTCAAAAAACACCAACACTGAAGTCCTATAGTATAGCAATGAACAAAGCACTAAATTCTACTGCCCATTGTAAACCAATCTCTACTTCTCTAACATGGGAAATAAGCAAAGACATCCACTGTAAAATATTTTAAAAGAGTTTATAGTTTTCTGTCATTTTACAGTTTAAGAACTTCAAACCCAATTTTTAAAAAAGGAAGAAAAAAAATCACTCTATTTCTAAGGGATATATGATGTATTCTACCCAGGACTGGAAAATTCACTCACCAGAATAAAGAGCAAATGCCAAAATGATGAAAATAGATTTGAACCATAATGTGAATAAAGACATTGGATTAAAGTCTGTGGAAGAAATCCTTCAAACAGTTGTTACAATGGCACACGGATAAATTGCCTGTTTTCAAAGGATAGGCAAATGGAATCCAGGGCCCAATATTATAAAGTTTTTACTTGTAAAGAAATTTCTCCATTCCCAATTTTCCAAGAAATCTCCATACTGCTTTCCATATTGGCTGCACCAATTTGCAGTCCCACCAGCAGTGTATGAGTGTACCTTTTTCCCCACATCCTCACCAACAATTGTTTGTCTTCATAATATTGTTTGTCTTCATAATAGCTGCCATTCTGACTGGGGTGAGATGAAATCTTAGAGTAGTTTTGATTTGCATTTCTCTAATTGCTAGAGATGATGAATATTTTTTCATATATTTGTTGACTGTATATCCTCTTCTGAGAAGTGTCTGTTCAGGTCCTTGGTCCACTTATTGATTGGGTTATTATTTTTTTTGTATGTGCTTTTTGAGTTCTTTATATACCCCACAGATTAGTGCTCTATCTGATGTGTGAGGGGTAAAGATTTGCTCCCAAGATGTAGGCTCTCTATTCACCTCACAGATTGTTTATTTTGTTGAGAAGAAACTTTTTGAGTCCATCCCATTTATTGATTCTTGATTTTAATTCTTGTACCACAGGAGTCTTATTAAGGAAGTTGGGGCCTAATCCCACATGATGGAGGTCAGGGCCTATTTTTTATCACTCTCCTCAGACTATACCCAAAGGACATAAAAACAGCATACTACAGGGACACAGCCACATCAACGTTTATAGCAGCACAATTCACAATAGCTAAACTGTGGAACCAACCTAGATGCCCTTCAATAGATGAATGGATAAAAAAAACGTGGCATATATACACAATGGAATACTACTCAGCAATAAAAGAGAATAAAATCATGGCATTTGCAGGTAAATGGATGGAGTTAGAGAAGATAATGCTAAGTGTATTTAGCCAATCCCAAATAACTGAATGCCAAGTATTTTCTTTGACATAAGGAGGCTGACTTATACTGAGATAGGGAGAGGGAGCATGTGAGGAATAGGCAAACTTTAGATAGGGCAGAGGGGTTGGAGGGGAAGGGAGGGGGCATGGGGTTATAAATGATAGTGGAATATTATGGTCATTATTATCCAATGAATACACAAATTGGTGTGAATATACTGTGTATACAACCAGAGATATGAAAAATTGTGCTCTATATGTGTAATAAGAATTGTAATTGTAATGCATTCTGCTTTCATAAATAAATAAATAAATAAAAAGAAACTTCTCCAGTTGCTCAGATTCCTAGTCAAAGTAAACTATTCCCTCTCTTTCTACAAAGGCCTTCCAAGAGATGTAACAGAAAGCCCAAGACAAACCTCTGTGAAAACATTAGAAGGAGTATATGACCTTTAGATCTTTGGATAAGCCCACACATGAACCTGACTGCATTGAAAGTAACATTTTCACTTGAAATTGTGTCTTCCTGGTTGGAGTTGTAGCTCAGTGGTAGAGCACTTGCTAGCACATGTGAGATACTGGATTTGATCCTCAGCACCACATAAAAATAAATAAATAAAATGAAGATTATGTCCCTCTACAACTAGAAAAAGAAATTGTGTCTTCTTTAGAAAAATAGGAGCCATTATTTCTGAAAGGAGCAATTTGAAACAACACTCATAACAATACTACATACTAGGGTTTCCTAGATTCTCCATATGACCTACTTCACACAGAATGATAATGGATTTAAGGACAATAGTTCTGTAAGATGTGGCTATCTTGTTCACTTTTCCTCCTCATCTAACACCTTCTAGCTATGTTTTTTATTGATCTTTGAGTGAGGAGCTAATGGGGGTAAGACAGATGGCCCATCACAAATAAAATACAAAGGTATTTTGTGTTCTCCATGGAGGCTGGAAAGTAAGTCATAAGAGGTGCCTCCTAAGAACTCCCCAGTAGATCTTCACTCAGCAGGAGACATGGGGACAAGTTGACCTTATGATCTTCTGAGGAGAGTGAGTAATAAGTGTAGCTACAGATCCTAAGACAGATATGATATGTGAACTCTTTCCAAGCAGATGAATTGGAATGGACTGACAGAATCAAGCAGGAGAAAGAAGAAAGAGAAGAAATTTTAATTCAGTAAGTATCTATACCTAGTAGCAGTTTTAAAAACTAAATACATATGGGAATTGCCTGGAGAAATCTTAGTCAGTGGATGTGACATCCATCAACAAGACTGTGACTCAATAATTAATAGATGAGTGCTCGTCATTGGTATGTTTGTAAAGTTTCTTGGGTGCAAGCCAGGTGTAGTGGTGCACGTCTGTAATCCCAGCAGCCCAGGAGCCTGAGGCCAGAGGATCACAAGTTCAAAGCAACCTCAGCAATTTATAGAGGCCCTAAACAACTCAGTGAGATGCTGTCTCAAAATAAAAAATAAAAGAGTTGGGGATGTGTCTTAGTCGTTAAGAGTTCCTGGGTCCATTCGTGGTACAAAAATAAATAAATAAATAAAAAACAAGTTTTGGGTGTAGCCAGATGTAGGGCACCCTGGAAAAGAGAAAGAATAGAATGTAAATTTCTGGGATAGGAAATAAGAAAGGATGGGGATTGAAGTACAGACCACACCATTGGTCTCCACTGGTGAATATTCTTACAGTTTATGTTAAATGATTTGAAATTTATCGTACTTTAAGTGAACCTCAGGCCACTGATGAACCTTCTCCAAGCCCTCAGCTCCTAGAATGTGGGTGTCACTCAGAATGAAGCTTGCCATTCTTTCTGAATGTGTTGTTACTCGAAATGTAGGTATCCTTAGAAAGATGCTTCCCATGGTCACCATACTTAGCTCTAAAGAACTCAGGGATCCTGCCTTCAAGGAGAAGCAGGCCACTAAAGAGCTCTGGAACTTTTCTCTAAGCATTTACAATAGCTTATTAGTAAATCTAAACCACCTGCCCTCACAGAAACAGCAGTTGTTGTGAATGAAATTGGGAGAAGATTCATAGACCTAATGAAGGTAAAGCCTAGATTCAGGTCACTAGTGTGGGGAACAGAACTCAAATAAAAATGCTGGGAGGAGCCCGCCTGTGGAAAGAACAAATAACAAGCACTGACCTTAGAAACTACTCCACCCAAGGTGATTCAATTCCATTAAATTAGCTTGTAGAGGAATTTGTCTCCCAAGACATAGTTATAAACAATTGAATAATTTTCCAATGATTAGAGGAGCATAACAGGCAGATGTGTTCAGATAAAGAGTGGGAGAGCCTAAATTGTACTGCTGTCATTCATTCCAGGTGACTCTAGGCATGCCCAAAGTTGTGTCTCCTTCAAATGCAACAGCAGAGACTTAACATCATTGGCTGAAATGAGAGTGAACAGTGCTAAAATCACCCAGCCAGTCAATAAATAAAGCAACAACCAACAAATGAAAATGAATATCCTGGGGAGTGGAGTAGTAATTAAAGTTTTCCAAAGTTCCTCCTATATATTTTCTAAAATATTAAATTACCAACAAAGAGGAAAGTATGATCCATACACTGGGGGGAAAGAAGGCAATAGTAACTCCTATGCAAGACATCAAATGCTGGATTTGAAAGGAAAAAAACTTCAAAGCAGTTGTTATCATTTTGTTCACAGAACTAAAAAACAGTTGGTTTAAAAGGTGATAGAAGATATGATGATGATGCCACACCCAATAGAGAATATCAATAAAGAGATAGGATTATGTTTCCAAAGAGAGGCAAATAGAAATTTTGCAATTGAAACACAACGAAAGCAGTTTTAAGAGGGAAATTCATCACCTGGAGGTCATTCCTCAAAAAAAGAAAAAAACAACAAATAAATGATCTCACACTTCATCTCAAAGCCCTAGAAAAGGAAGAGCAAAACAACAGCAAATATAGCAGAAGGCAAGAAATAATTAAAATCAGAGTGGAAATCAACGAAATAGAAACAAAAGAAACTATTGAAAAAATTGACAAAACTAAAAGTTGGTTCTTCGAAAAATTAAATAAGATTGACAGACCCTTAGCCATGCTAACAAAGAGAAGAAGAGAGAGAACTCAAATTACTAACATACGGGATGAAAAAGGCAACATCACAACAGATACTACAGAAATACAGAAGATAATTAGGAATTATTTTGCAAACCTATATTCCAATAAAATAGAAGATAGTGAAGAAATCGATAAATTTCTTAAGTCATATGATTTGCCCAGACTGAGTCAGGAGGATACACACAATTTGAACAGACCAATATCAATGGATGAAATAGAAGAAGCAATCAAAAGACTACCAACCAAGAAAAGCCCAGGACCGGATGGGTATACAGCAGAGTTTTACAAAACCTTTAAAGAAGAATTAATACCAATACTTTTCAAGTTATTTCAGGAAATAGAAAAAGAGGGAGCTCTTCCAAATTCATTCTATGAGGCCAACACCACCCTGATTCCAAAACCAGACAAAGACACCTCAAAGAAAGAAAACTACAGACCAATATCTCTAATGAACCTAGATGCAAAAATCCTCAATAAAATTCTGGCGAATTGGATACAAAAACACATCAAAAAAATTGTGCACCATGATCAAGTAGGATTCATCCCTGGGATGCAAGGATGTTTCAATATACAGAAATCAATAAATGTTATTCACCACATCAATAGACTTAAAGATAAAAACCATATGATCATCTCGATAGATGCAGAAAAAGCATTCGACAAAGTACAGCATCCCTTTATGTTCAAAACATTAGAAAAACTAGGGATAACAGGAACTTACCTCAACATCAGGGCAGCATCATTCTGAATGAAGAAAAATTGAAGGCATTCCCTCTAAAATCTGGAACAAGACAGGGATGCCCTCTATCACCACTTCTATTCAATATAGTTCTCGAAACACTGGCCAGAGCAATTAGACAGACGAAAGAAATTAAAGGCATCAAAATAGGAAAAGAAGAACTTAAATTATCACTATTTGCGAAAGACATGATTCTATACCTAGAAGACCCAAAAGGGTCTACAAAAAAACTACTAGAACTAATAAATGAATTCAGCAAAGTGGCAGGATATAAAATCAACACGCATAAATCAAAGGCATTTCTGTATATCAGCGACAAAACTTCTGAAATGGAAATGAGGAAAAACATCCCATTCACAATATACTCAAAAAAAATAAAATAAAATACTTGGGAATCAACCTAACAAAAGAGGTGAAAGATTTATACAATGAAAACTACAGAACCCTAAAGAGAGAAATAGAAGAAGATCTTAGAAGATGGAAAAATATACCCTGTTCATGGATAGGCAGAACTAACATCATCAAAATGGTGATATTACCAAAAGTTCTCTATAGGTTTAATGCAATGCCAATCAAAATCCCAACGGCATTTCTTGTAGAAATAAAGCAATCATGAAATTCATATGGAAAAATAAAAGACCCAGAATAGCAAAAGCAACTCTAAGCAGGAAGTGTGAATCAGGCGGTATAGCGATACCAGATTTCAAACTATACTACAGAGCAATAGTAACAAAAACAGCATGGTACTGGTACCAAAACAGGCAGGTGGACCAATGGTACAGAATAGAGGACACAGAGACTAATCCACAAAGTTACAACTATCTTATATTTGATAAAGGGGCTAAAAGCATGCAATGGAGGAAGGATAGCATCTTCAACAAATGGTGCTGGGAAAACTGGAAATCCATATGCAACAAAATGAAACTGAATCCCCTCCTCTCGCCATGCACAAAAGTTAACTCAAAATGGATCAAGGAGCTTGATATCAAATCAGAGACACGCCGTCTGATAGAAGAAAAAGTTGGCTCCGATCTTTTATACTAGAATACTGTGTGTAGTATGTCAGACACTGTTTTAAGCATTTTGTATGCAAAAAATAATTAGATAATTATAAATAACACTATTTTTCCCTTTTTACAAATGAGATAACTTACACAACAGAGAATATATGCAATTTTACAAAGTCACTAACCTAGTATGCCCAAAACACTAAGACTTACAGCACAGTTGTCTAGCTCTTAGCTCTTAGTTCTTAACAATAAACTATAATTTCTTCCTCATAGTACTGAGAGGGAATCACTAAAATTTGATTTTCTTTATGAATATGGTTAAATTAATAAATGCTTTTGTAATACTATATGCATCATAGAATACTTTAAAAAGAATGAGCCAATTTGTATATAATGACCATAAAAGAAAGTCTTATTTAAATGTCATATGAATAAAGTTAGCCACAGATAAGTTTATATAATGGGTTTCCATTAAATATGAAAGCTCTAGTTTAGAGAAATATAAAGATTGAGGTGATGAAGCTCCAGAGACTATTCTATGGCTCTTATTCAGTCATTCCCAACTGTAGTTGCACAATACAGTCATCTTGGAGGCTTTAAAACAGACCAATGACTGGAGATTGAGGAAGGAGGATAGCAAGTTCAAGGCCACCTTCAGCATCGTTGTGAGACCCTGTCTCAAAATAAAAAGTAAAAGGGACTGGGGAATGTGTCTCAGTGGCAAATCTTTCCTGGGTTAACTCCCCAGTATTAAAAATAACCAATGACTAAATGAGGACCTAAGTTGGAAAATGAAAATCAAATCTTAGTCTTGAAGAAGGAACTTCGATGCTAATGTTTGTATCAAACTCTCCAGGTGATTATCATATCTATCTATCTGGGTTTTAAAAGTACTAGCTATATTTGTATAGTGTAGTTCCTGGAACTTTACTTTTCTTTCCTTCTCTTATCTCTGTTCAAGAAAAATTGAAAATATTTCACATTTTATCTAATTTGAAATGTATAAAAATACTTATCGTTTTCTCCCTTGCTTGTTAGTTTGTGACTTATTTGTCCCCTTACTTTGTGAGGTAGGCATGCCTTTGATAATGTCTGCATGAGGCAAGTTCCAGGTCACTTCCAGGACACACGAGTCTTTTGTGTGTAATCTCTATTCACTCTTTTGTTTTCCTTCTACAGCCATCTTAAAAAGAGACTCTTCGACAAGGTAGAAGTTGACAAGGGAGCAAGAGTGAGCAAGACAGCTGCAGTCTCCTTTTGCACAATGCTTCCTGAGGAAGGTAATATGGAGCATAAGCTATAGTGGCTTATACATGTAGAATTGCTGGCAGGACTTTTCCAGGTCTTGTCCTTCTGATGAAACTGCTCTGCTTCTCTGAAGTATAAACAAAACCCTCAAAAGTGTATGCACCCTTAAATGCAATACAGGTGATGGTTGCCTTAAGCATTTTTCCATCTGTCTTGGTGAACATGCTTATTTCTTGTCCATTTTAGGGGTAGAGGAATGAAGGGTATGCTTACCCTTAAGGAGGAATAAAGGAATATAGAAACTCAGGAGTTGTAACTGTTCTCTCTTAAGTGGGAGGATGCAGGAAATATTCCTTCCTTCCAATTCCATTCATTGAAACTTGATGGGGCTGTGTAAGTATTCTGAAAGTTTCTCTGCAACATTCTTCCAAGATACCTGAAGAGGTCCAATGGCTAACTTCTCACTTGAAGACTCAAGTTGCTTTTTTCATCATGTTGGCATTTCATCTTTTTTCTGGTGAATACCTTTTCTAATTCTGTATAGAGCATTTCTCATGCCCTAGAAAACGAAGGCAAGATTTGATTTCACCCAAGAATTGGTTGTTTGTTTAGTTTAATTTCTTTGAACTGGTTAACCAAGTTGAATGCAGTGCCCAGGCCCCTTTAAAATTACATTGATGGATTTCCCCTATATCATAAAAACAGAGGAATCATGTGGCAAATATGTATGGTATCTGAATGTTCTGGAGCATGGAAATTTATCTCTTTTCCCACCTCTGGAGCTAGGGTACTTCAGCTAATTCCTTTCCCCATTTTTGAAGTTCATATTCTCCTCTGGGTTTTTTTAGAATAATCTCAATTATTTAATGTCTAAGAGTTTTACTTGTCAACTCTAACATCAAATCATTTTATCAAGTCAGTCTGCATTGATAATCCTGGGGACAATTAGTCTACCTTAGGGCTCCTGATTGTCTTTACTTTCCTTGTGAGGTAATTCATGATGGCCTTGGAAAATTATTGAAAAATAGAGCAGACAGTTTGACTCTACATTCTGATTAGTTCTCTTCATATTTGACTGACCTTATATAAGTTGTTGTCTTTCTGGGGCGCCAGTTTCCTCATACATAGAACATAGGAAACAAGGAAAATGATAACTTTGAGAGAGGGTGTTAATGTTTTAAAAAATATAATATATATATACATATATAATATTTTATATAATATATTGGAGTTAGCAAAAATGTAAGATCAGCACTGCTGATTTTAGAATTAAGAATCAGTTTTGCAATCTTGTTTCCATATATATCAGTGACATAGGAGGCTCAGTTCACGGCACAGTTTCCTAATTGAAAGACCTGCATCCATTTCTTCACACAATAGGTGGGACTATATCAAAGAAGACACCAGTCATTTAATCCTTTTTTTTTTTTTTTTTTGCAGATCCTGTATTGCCTCAGCAAGCTGATGATGAGACAGAGGTAAGTTACTTTTAATTTGTAAGGAGGTGGAAAATATTTAACGTTAAAAACTTCAATATTCACTGCTATGACAGAAACAACTCATTATAAAGTGAATTTAAGTTGGTATCTTTCTGTAGGATAAGATACAGCACTCCAGAAGTGGTTTTACTCATGCAGACAGTACTCTTTATTTACTAGCTGTATAGAACTCCATCATGCAGAAGTACAAGAATTAATCCAATCTTTTGTATTTCAGTGTTTAAATTGTTTCCAACATTTGCAATGACCTTGTGGATATGTATTTTTGAAGTAAATTTTTAGATAAGGAAATGGTAGGAAAACATGTAAAAATATATGGGGTGTTGTTAGATATTATCACGAATTTTACCACATGGGAAAATAAGATCCTCCACAAAAGTCATCCTAGTTTGCAATCCCACTAACAATGATGACTGCACCTTGGTCCTCACAGCTTTGCCAACGGGATATACTATCTTTTTTTAATTTTTGTGGATATCGTGTGTGGGAGTGAAAATTTTATTTGTATTTCTCTAATCATAAATGAAATGGGACATATTTTCATGTATTCTAGAGCCATTTTTTCATGTTCTATAGGATTTTTTTTTTTTTTTTGCTTATACATTCTATGTACATTATTCTTGGGATTTGGTTTTCTATTGTTATTTTGATACATTTTAAATGTATTGAAAATGTGCCAGGGTCTTATAACTTAATTATAGGGCTTGTTTGCCATGTGAATATTTTTATGTAGGTTAAATTTGGTTATTGAGTCAGATTTAGAAAACTTTCAACCATCTGATTTTAGAGGAATTCACCCTTGGTAGTATCTAGTGTTTTTGTTATTTCATTTTGTACTTAACTTAGACATGTTGGGAGTTATTTTTAAATATAGTATGTGGAACATCTTCAACTTTAACTCTTTTTTTATTTTGGAAATGGAAATAAGTTTTCCCCAAATCATTTATTGAAATGTCCACCTTTGCCCCAGTGCCCCTTTATCATATATTAAACTCCCAAATGCCCTTAGTCTACTTAGGAACTTTCTCTTCTCTTTTGTGCCCGTTCTTTGAGTTGTAGCACATTTTCAAATTCTACAACTTTTATACCATGTTTCAACATCCAGTAGAGCAAATTCACCCAGCCTACAGATTTTGTTTTACAACATTTTCTTGTTGATAAATGCTGTTTTTCCCTGTAAACTTAAAGGTATCTGTTTACACTATGTTAAAGATGTTTCGTCATCTTATCTGAAACAGATATCTTTCCAATTTTCTAAGAATATTTTTGTTTTATTCAACACTGTTTATCATTTTTCAAGACATTTATGCACTGCCTGTTAAGTACATTCCGAGCTACTTGTCTTCTTTGTTGTCGTTTTATTTTATTTTTTTTTTTTTTTAATTTTTTATTGTTGGCTGTTTAAAACATTACATAGTTCTTGATATATCATATTTCACAATTTGATTCAAGTGGGTTATGAGCTCCCATTTTTACCCCATATACAGATTGCAGAATCACATCAGTTACACATCCATTGATTTACATATTGCCATACTAGTGTCTGTTGTATTCTGCTGTCTTTCCTATCCTCTACTATCCCCCCTCCCCTCCCCTCCCCTCCCCTCCCCTCTTCTCTCTCTGCCCCCTTTACTGACATTCGTTTGTCCCCCTTGTATTATTTTTCCCCTTCCCCTCACTTCCTCTTGTATGTACTTTTGTATACCTCTGAGGGTCTCCTTCCATTTCCATGCATTTTCCCTTCTCTCTCCCTTTCCCTCCCACCTCTCATCCCTGTTTAATGTTAATCTTCTTCTCATGCTCTTCGACCCTACTCTGTTCTTAGCTACTCTCCTTATATCAAAGAAGACATTTGACATTTGTTTTTTAGGGATTGGCTAGCTTCACTTAGCATAATCTGCTCTAATGCCATCCATTTCCCTGTAAATTCTATGATTTTGTCATTTTTTAATGCAGAGTAATACTCCATTGTGTATAAATGCCACATTTTTTTTATCCATTCATCCATTGAAGGGCATCTAGGTTGGTTCCACAGTCTAGCTATTGTGAATTGTGCTGCTATGAACATCGATGTAGCAGTGTCCCTGTAGCATGCTCTTTTTAGGTCTTTAGGGAATAGACCGAGAAGGGGAATAGCTGGGTCAAATGGTGGCTCCATTCCCAGCTTTCCAAGAAATCTCCATACTGCTTTCCAAATTGGCTGCACCAATTTGCAGTCCCACCAGCAATGTACAAGTGTACCCTTTTCCCCACATCCTCGCCAGCACTTGTTGTTGTTTGACTTCATAATGGCTGCCAATCTAACTGGAGTGAGATGGTATCTTAGGGTGGTTTTGATTTGCATTTCTCTGACTGCTAGAGATGGTGAGCATTTTTTCATGTACTTGTTGATTGACTGTATGTCCTCCTCTGAGAAGTGTCTGTTCAGGTCCTTGGCCCATTTGTTGATTGGGTTGTTTGTTCTCTTATTGTCTAATTTTTTGAGCTCTTTGTATACTCTGGATATTAGGGCTCTATCTGAGGTGTGAGGAGTAAAGATTTGTTCCCAGGATGTAGGCTCTCTATTTACCTCTCTTATTGTATCTTTTGCTGAGAAAAAACTTTTTAGTTTGAGTAAGTCCCATTTGTTGATTCTAGTTATTAAATTTTGTGCTATGGGTGTCCTATTGAGGAATTTGGAGCCCGACCCCACCGACTGTAGATCGTAGCCAACTTTTTCTTCTATCAGACGGCGCGTCTCTGATTTGATATCAAGCTCCTTGATCCATTTTGAATTCACTTTTGTGCATGGCGAGAGAAAGGGATTCAGTTTCATTTTGTTGCATATGGATTTCCAGTTTTCCCAGCACCATTTGTTGAAGATGCTATCCTTCCTCCATTGCATGCTTTTAGACCCTTTATCAAATATAAGATAGTTGTAGTTTTGTGGATTGGTTTCTGTGTCCTCTATTCTGTACCATTGGTCTACCCGCCTGTTTTGGTACCAGTACCATGCTGTTTTTCTTACTATTGCTCTGTAATATAGTTTGAAGTCTGGTATCGCTATACCGCCTGATTCACACTTCCTGCTTAGCATTGTTTTTGCTATTCTGGGTCTTTTATTTTTCCATATGAATTTCATGATTGCTTTCTCTATTTCTACAAGAAATGCCGTTGGGATTTTGATTGGCATTGCATTAAACCTATAGAGAACTTTTGGTAATATCGCCATTTTGATGATGTTAGTTCTGCCTATCCATGAACAGGGTATATTTTTCCATCTTCTAAGATCTTCTATTTCTCTCTTTAGGGTTCTGTAGTTTTCATTGTATAAGTCTTTCACCTCTTTTGTTAGGTTGATTCCCAAGTATTTTATTTTTTTTGAAGATATTGTGAATGGAGTGGTTGTCCTCATTTCCATTTCAGAGGATTTGTCGCTGATATACAGGAATGCCTTTGATTTATGCGTGTTGATTTTATATCCTGCCACTTTGCTGAATTCATTTATTAGCTCTAATAGTTTCTTTGTAGACCCTTTTGGGTCTGCTAGGTATAGAATCATGTCATCTGCAAATAGTGATAATTTAAGTTCTTCTTTTCCTATTTTGATGCCTTTAATTTCTTTCGTCTGTCTAATTGCTCTGGCCAGTGTTTCGAGAACTATGTTGAACAGAAGTGGTGAGAGAGGGCATCCCTGTCTTGTTCCAGATTTTAGAGGGAATGCCTTCAATTTTTCTCCATTCAGAATGATGCTAGCCTGAGGCTTAGCATAGATTGCTTTTACAATATTGAGGTATGTTCCTGTTATCCCTAGTTTTTCTAGAGTTTTGAACATAAAGGGATGCTGTACTTTGTCGAATGCTTTTTCCGCATCTATCGAGATGATCATATGGTTCTTATTTTTAAGTCTATTGATGTGGTGAATAACATTTATTGATTTCCTTATATTGAACCAGCCTTGCATCCCAGGGATGAATCCTACTTGATCATGGTGCACAATTTTTTTGATGTGCCTTTGTATCCGAGTGGCCAGAATTTTATTGAGGATTTTTGCATCTAGGTTCATTAGAGATATTGGTCTGTAGTTTTCTTTCTTTGAGGTGTCTTTGTCTGGTTTAGGTATCAGGGTGATGTTGGCCTCGTAGAATGAATTTGGGAGTTCTCCCTCTTTTTCTATTTCCCGAAGTAGCTTGAAAAGTATTGGTATTAGTTCCTCTTTAAAGGTTTTGTAAAACTCTGCTGTATACCCATCCGGTCCTGGGCTTTTCTTAGTTGGTAGTCTTTTGATAGTTTCTTCTATTTCCTCAATTGATATTGGTCTGTTTAGGTTGTCTATATCCTCCTGACTCAATCTGGGCAGATCATATGACTTAAGAAATTTATCTATGCCTTCACTATCTTCTAATTTATTGGAGTATAAGGATTCAAAATAATTTTTGATTATCTTCTGTATTTCTGAAGTGTCTGTTGTGATATTGCCTCTTTCATCCCGTATGTTAGTGATTTGAGTTCTCTCTCTTCTTCTCTTCGCTAGCATGGCTAAGGGTCTGTCGATTTTGTTTATTTTTTCAAAGAACCAACTTTTAGTTTTGTCAGTTTTTTCAATTGTTTCTTTTGTTTCTATTTCATTGATTTCAGCTCTGATTTTAATTATTTCTTGCCTTCTACTTCTTTTGCTGTTGTTTTGCTCTTCTTTTTCTAGGATTTTGAGATGAAGTATGAGATCATTTATTTGTTGTTTTTTTCTTTTTTTAAGGAATGAACTCCAAGCAATGAATTTTCCTCTTAGAACTGCTTTCAATGTGTCCCATAGATTCCGATATGTTGTGTCTGTGTTTTCATTAATCTCTAAGAATTTGTTAATTTCCTCCTTGATGTCTTCTATAACCCATTGATCATTCAGTAACCTATTGTTCATTCTCCAAGTGATATATTCTTTTTCCTTCCTTCTTTTATCGTTGATTTTCAGTTCCATTCCATTATGATCAGATAGGATGCATGGTATTATCTCTACTCCTTTGTATTGTCTAAGAGTTTCCCTGTGACATAATATATGATCTATTTTTGAGAAGGATCCATGTGCTGCTGAGAAAAAAGTGTAACTGTTTGATGTTGGGTGGTATATTCTATATATGTCAATTAAATCTAGGTTATTAATTGTGTTATTGAGTTCTATAGTTTCCTTATTCAACTTTTGTTTGGAAGATCTGTCCAGTGGTGAGAGAGGTGTGTTGAAGTCTCCCATGATTATTGTATGGTGGTCTATTAGACTCTTGAACTTGAGAAGAGTTTGTTTGATGAACATAGCTGCACCATTGTTTGGGGCATATATATTTATGATTGTTATGTCTTGTTGGTGTATGGTTCCCTTGAGCAGTATGTAGTGTCCCTCTTTATCCCTTTTGATTAACTTTGGCTTAAAATCTATTTTATTTGATATGAGTATGGATACTCCTGCTTGTTTCCGAAGTCCATATGAGTGATATGATTTTTCCCAACCTTTCACCTTCAGCCTATGTATGTCTTTTCCTATCAAATGCGTCTCCTGTAGGCAGCATATTGTTGGGTCTTGTTTTGTGATCCATTCTACTAGCCTGTGTCTCTTAATTGGTGAGTTTAAGCCATTAACATTTAGGGTTATTATTGAGATATGGGTTGTTCTTCCAGCCATATTTGTTTATTTATGTTACTAAACATGGTTTGTTTTCCACTTTGATTATTTTCCCCCCTTTAGTGTCCTACCTCCCACTGTTGGTTTTCATTGTTATTTTCCATTTCCTCTTCCTGTAATGTTTTGCCAAGGATGTTTTGAAGAGATGGTTTTCTAGCTGCAAATTCTTTTAACTTTTGTTTATCGTGGAAGGTTTTAATTTCATCTTCCATCCTGAAGCTTAATTTCGCTGGAAACACAATTCTTGGTTGGAACCCGTTTTCTTTCAGTGTTTGAAATATGTTATTCCAGGATCTTCTAGCTTTCAGAGTCTGTGTTGAAAGATCAGCTGTTATCCTGATTGGCTTACCCCTAAATGTGATCTGCTTCCTTTCTCTTGTAGCTTTTAAAATTCTCTCCTTGTTCTGTATGTTGGGCATCTTCATTATAATGTGTCTAGGTGTGGGTCTCTTATGATTTTGCACATTCGGCGTCCTGTAGGCTTCTAGGATTTGGGGTTCTGTCTCATTCTTCAAATCTGGGAAGTTTTCTCGAATTATTTCATTGAATAGATTGCTCATTCCTTTGGTTTGAAACTCTGTTCCTTCCTGTATCCCAATGACTCTTAAATTTGGTCTCTTGATGTTATCCCATATTTCTTGGATGTTCTGCTCATGGTTTCTTAACAGTCTTGCTGAGCTGTCTATGTTCTTTTCAAGTTGATATACTTTATCTTCATTGTCTGATGTTCTGTCTTCTAAGTGTTCTACTCTGCTGGTAGTATTCTCAATTGAGTTTTTAAGTTGGCTTATTGCTTCCTGCATTTCTAGGATTTCTGTTTGTTTGTTTGTTTTTTATAACCTCTATTTCCCTGTATAGTTGATCTTTTGCTTCTTGGATTTGTTTATGTAATTCATTGTTGAAGTGATCTTTCATTGTCTGATTTTGCTGTCTGATGTCTTCCTTGAGACTCCAGATCATCTGAAGCATGTATATCCTGAATTCTTTATCTGACATTCCATCAGCTGCAGCTATTACCTCTTCTAAAGTTGAGTTGACCTGCAATGCTTGTGGTCCTTTCTTTCCTTGTCTCTTCATACTGTTCGCGTTCCTTTCTTCTTGGTGAAACTGTTGTGCTATTGAATTTTCCCCCTATATATTTATATTGGTCTTGTATAGTTGCAAAGTCTCCCTCGCAGGCACGGGCGGCGGCTCTGCCCCTCCGCCAATTGGGGCAATGTGCCTACCACGCCGGCAGGCCGCTGGGCCTGCTCTGCCAGTCGGTAGCAGGTCCGCCGTCCTTGCAGGCGCGGGCGGCGGCTCTGTCCCTCTGCGGGCCGCTAGGCTTGTTCTGTCGGTGGTCGCAGTTCTGCCTACTTAGCAGGCGCAGGCAGCGGCACTGCCCCTCTGCAGGCCTCTGGGGCTGTACTGCCAGTGGGTCGCAGGTCCGCCTACTTTGCAGGCGTGGGGGGGGGGGCGCGGCTCTACCCTTCCTCAGGCCACTGGGCCTGTTCTGTCTCTCGGTTGCAGGTCTGACCTGTTCTGATGGTGGTCTCAGTTCCGACTACCTTGCAGGCGCGGGGGGGAGGGGGCGGCTCTGCCTCCCAGCAGGCCGCTGCTCCTCTTCTGCCGGTGGGTCGCAGGCCCGCCTACCTTGCAGGAGTGATTGGAAGCTCTGTCCCGCCGCGGGCCACTGGGCCTTTTCTGTCGGTGGTCACCCTTCCCCTACCTGGCAGGCGAGGGGGGTGGGGGGCGGCTCTGCCCCTCAGCAGGCCGCTGGGCCTGCTCTGTGTTTGGTCCCAGTTCCCTCTACTATGCCGGCGCAGGGGGAGGGGGCGGCTCAGCCTCTCAGCAGGCGGCTGCTCCTCTTCTGCCGGTGGGTCGCAGGCCCGCCTACCTTGCAGGAGTGATTGGAAGCTCTGTCCCGCCGCGGGCCACTGGGCCTTTTCTGTCTGTGGTCACCCTTCCCGTACCTGGCAGGCGAGGGGGGTGGGGGGCGGCTCTGCCCCTCAGCAGGCCGCTGGGCCTGCTCTGTGTTTGGTCCCAGTTCCCTCTACTATGCCGGCGCAGGGGGAGGGGGTGGCTCAGCCTCTCAGCAGGCGGCTGCTCCTCTTCTGCCAGTGGGTCGCAGGCCCGCCTACCTTGCAGGAGTGATTGGAAGCTCTGTCCTGCCCTGGGCCACTGGGCCTTTTCTGTCGGTGGTCACCCTTCCCCTACCTGGCAGGCGAGGGGGGTGGGGGGCGGCTCTGCCCCTCAGCAGGCCGCTGGGCCTGCTCTGTCTTTGGTCCCAGTTCCCTCTACTATGCCGGCGCAGGGGGAGGGGGCGGCTCAACCTCTCAGCAGGCGACTGCTCCTCTTCTGCCGGTGGGTCGCAGGCCCGCCTACGTTGCAGGAGTGATTGGAAGCTCTGTCCCGCCCTGGGCCACTGGGCCTTTTCTGTCGGTGGTCACCCTTCCCCTACCTGGCAGGCGAGGGGGGTGGGGGGCGGCTCTGCCCCTCAGCAGGCCGCTGGGCCTGCTCTGTCTTTGGTCCCAGTTCCCTCTACTATGCCGGCGCAGGGGGAGGGGGCGGCTCAACCTCTCAGCAGGCGACTGCTCCTCTTCTGCCGGTGGGTCGCAGGCCCGCCTACCTTGCAGGAGTGATTGGAAGCTCTGTCCCGCCCTGGGCCACTGGGCCTTTTCTGTCGGTGGTCACCCTTCCCCTACCTGGCAGGCGAGGGGGGTGGGGGGCGGCTCTGCCCCTCAGCAGGCCGCTGGGCCTGCTCTGTCTTTGGTCCCAGTTCCCTCTACTATGCTGGCGCAGGGGGAGGGGGCGGCTCAGCCTCTCAGCAGGCGGCTGCTCCTCTTCTGCCAGTGGGTCGCAGGCCCGCCTACCTTGCAGGAGTGATTGGAAGCTCTGTCCCGCCGCGGGCCACTGGGCCTTTTCTGTCGGTGGTCACCCTTCCCCTACCTGGCAGGCGAGGGGGGTGGGGGGCGGCTCTGCCCCTCAGCAGGCCGCTGGGCCTGCTCTGTGATTGGTCCCAGTTCCGTCTACTATGCCAGCGCAGGGGGAGGGGGCGGCTCAGCCTCTCAGCAGGCGGCTGCTCCTCTTCTGCCAGTGGGTCGCAGGCCCGCCTACCTTGCAGGAGTGATTGGAAGCTCTGTCCCACCCTGGGCCACTGGGCCTTTTCTGTCGGTGGTCACCCTTCCCCTACCTGGCAGGCGAGGGGGGTGGGGGGCGGCTCTGCCCCTCAGCAGGCCGCTGGGCCTGCTCTGTCTTTGGTCCCAGTTCCCTCTACTATGCTGGCGCAGGGGGAGGGGGCGGCTCAGCCTCTCAGCAGGCGGCTGCTCCTCTTCTGCCAGTGGGTCGCAGGCCCGCCTACCTTGCAGGAGTGATTGGAAGCTCTGTCCCGCCGCGGGCCACTGGGCCTTTTCTGTCGGTGGTCACCCTTCCCCTACCTCTTTGTTGTCGTTTTAAAGAGGTGCATTTGACATGAATTTTATCTTCCAACTGACTATTTTTTGTAAATAAAAAGACAATGAAGTTCTATATACTAATTTTATATCATGGTAATGTATTGCATTCTCTAATAGTTTGATTTAATTTTAATCATTTCCTCAATCATACTGTTGCAAAAGATACAATGAGTAACTTTACTTTTTAATTTCTATTTCTTATGCCCTTTAATTGAGTTCTCAAATACAATATTAAATAATATTGGAGATAGTGAACTTCTTTTTTTTAACATTTTATTTTTTTCTATTTAGCAAAAATGCCTTCAGAAGGGGGCTAATTTAATGATGCACGAGTGTACGTATTAAGGAATTGTCCACTAAATTCTATATTCTTAAGTATTTTTATTAGGAATTTATGTTGAATTTGTCAGTATTTTTAACATATTTATAGATATGAGCAAATGATTTTTTTCTCCTTAATATTATTAATGTTGTGTTGTATGAATGCCTTTCTAATATTGAATTATTAGGAAAAGATCCCATTTAGTCATTGCTTTTTTAAAAAATCGTGTTTGATCCTGTTTACTAATATTTTATTCAATAACAGCATAATTTGAAAATGGTATTTTAAAATTTTTTTTTATCAAGCTTAGGTATATATATGGTTTTTGCTTTGTCAACACGTTTAAATGTTCCTTAACTTTTCTATTCCCTGAAACCGTTTGTATGATACAGGGACTATGCTCTTTTGAGAGTTGGACTCTCTTTTGATATACTTTGGGCTTGCCCATTTTTTGTATGTGATTTTACTTAGTAAATGCTTACACTTTTTAAGTGGAAACAAGTCTTTTAAGTTTTCTATGTCCAATGGAGTTAAATTTGACAAACTGTGTTTTGTAAAAGCATCCATTTCTTATAAAATTTGGGGGGTTTTTGTAATAAAGCACACAATATAGTCTTTATACTTTTTCTAAGTTATTGTATTTCAATAAATTTTGCTTCTTAGTTTACATTGTATTGTTTTGACTTTTACATCTTTCTTCATTAATTTAGCTTGCTTATTTTATTTTTTCAAAGAACCTATTATTGATGTATTATTTATCCAATCTACTGGACTTACTTATGATTTTTTATTTTTCTAATTGCCTCTTTGTGACTTTTGTTTTTAGCCATTTGTCTATTTCTAACTTTTTCATTGGAAATTTAATTTTTTTCTTTTTTTCCATTTTTGTTGATATTGATAAGTACATAAAGGTATGAGTGTGATTGCTACTTTAAATGCATCAAATTGATTCTAATAAGGCTTTTTATCGTTCAATTGTATTTTAGGAGTACTCTAACTTGAGTTTTTATTTTTCCTTTCATGCAAGTATGTTCTAAAATATTTTTGTTTATTTCAGGAGTGATGAACTTTCTTTTTGTGTTTTTTATTTTTGTTGTTGTTGTTGTTTGTTTTGTTTTTGCTGTGCTAGGAATTGAACCCAGGACCTTGTGCATGTGAGGGAAGCACTCTTCCTAGCCCATTTGTTTGTGTTTTTAAAATTTTATTATTAATGTCCTATTTTATTCAATCATGATTAGTATGTCATTTATTTTAACTACATGAAAATTACTGACTATTCTTATCGTCTAACATAGAGGCTTTTTTTCTGAATGTCCGGTGTGTCCTTGAGGAGAAAGTATATTCCAGATTATCAGAATATCTCATTCAACATATATACATAAATCTATAATTATATTCTTTAGTCTGTGTATTCTAACATCTTTCTTGTCCAATGACGTGTCTTGAACTGAGAGTGGTATGATACAGTCTTCTGTTATCATTGTATTCCCTTCTTTGAGTTTTTGTTTTATAAATGTGCTTTTCCAGTTATGTAATATTTAGATATTTATGACGTTTTGTCTTTCTTCTTAATTGTAGGCTTTAGCATTCTAAAGTACCCTTTCTTATCAACTTGAGTGGCTTTTACTTGAACTCTGTTTTGTCTGATTGTGAAGTACACTCTGTGATTTCTCAATTCTGTTGTTCACCACATAATTGTGGTAAAGTTTATGCTATTTTTTTTTTGCAAAAAAGTGGGGTGTGATCATTATTTATGTGTTGGTTTTCTTTTAAAAAAGTGCCTGCATTACTTAAAAATCATTTATTATTAAACTGTTATTAGTGCAAGATTAAGATGAACAGAATACTTCTTTGTACACATTTATATAAGGGCAACAATTATGCAGTAAAATACGATTTATCCTTGTCCAGTATACATTTGCCTCTCTTTAGTTTGACCTTTTAATTCACCTCATCTTGAGTTTATAGCATATTAATATAGCCAAATTTAAAATCTGTTTTAGTTAGTGAATTCAATCCTTTTTCAAGTATTGATATAATAGATAAATTTGGTCAAAATAATTTTGCCATATAATATATATTGCTAAAATTACCTTTTGCTATCCTTTCTTATTGGTGTTTATTTCCCATGTGATTTTTTTCTTTGTTTTTATGTACTATAAAATGTTTTTCATTTAGAAAGACTTCTTCTGGTAATTACTCATAGTTTTATTCATTTTTCAATGCTTAGGGTTCTCTGTTTTTTTAAAAAAAATCATATTTAATGAACAGAATATTTATATAATTATATACTTCATTTATATAATTATAATTTATTTATTAAATTATTGATTTATTGTGCTACTGGGGATAAAATACAGGAGCATTCTATATCTGAACTATATAGTTGGCCACTTTTATTAAATTTTATTTTGAGATAAGGTCTCATTAATTTAACCAAGCTGGCTTCAAACTTGCAATCCTCCTGCCTTAGCCTCCTGAGTAGCTGGAGTTACAGGTGTGTGTCACAGTGCTGGCTTAAAAAAAAACAATTATTTTTCTAGTGTGTTTCTGATTTGTCAGTGTGTCATGACATTTATTCTTTCTCTCATCTATTCCTTATACACAAGTAATGAATTCATTTAATTACTTTTATTTATTTTCCTCTTCAATATAAGTTGCATTTTTTACTTTTTCATGAGATATTTTCCACATTTTTTCCACTTGGGTTTCAGGATTAAATAAAACTTAATTATATTAAATGTTCAAAAATCAGTTCTTTGATTAACTTTCCTCAATAATCCCTTATTTGGATAAAACCCATTATTAGTAAAATGCTAAAATAAGCTCAGTGTTGCTTAAGTAAGTATAATTTTTCTATTGCCTTAATATTTGTTCAGCTTTATTCTGTATTAGGGCCCCTTGTAATTTGATATTTATTCCTGAAATATTTTCACTTTAACTTATATCCTTTGCCTGAATTCAATTGAGTGTTGCTTCACGCATATTTTAAACAAGCAATATTGGTTCTAGAGTTCACATTAGGTAGAAGGATTTTTCTTCACATCCCCAAAAGTTTGCTAGTGACTATTTAACTCCTTTCATTATGAACATTTCATGAAAGGTTTCTTTTGTTTTATGATTGTCTACTTTGGAGGTTAGGGGTTACAGCTTTAGGTATTTGGGTCTCAATTTTTTGTTGTTTATTTTTTACTTAAAGAAGATTTACATAGATGGAGACCACATTTTTTCCTAAATTTTCATGGACACAATTGTTTGGTAATGTGGAACCCTTTATAGGTTTCCTAGTAAAGAGTGCCCTCTTCTGACACTATAGAAAATGTGGTTATTTGTGTGTGTGTGTGTGTGTGTGTATGTGTGTGTACACGCAAGCGCACGCGCATGTTTATTCTTTGGACTGCTTACTTCTCTCTTGAACTGCATTATTCTAAACTTCCTCACATGCTTCTTTTACATGTACCGTTTACATTTTCATTTCTTCCTTCCCTCTTTGTTTTCAACTTTCACAGAAAAGGAATGTCTTTCTGAAATTTCCACCATGATTCTTACTTGTTTTTTAATTTCCTCCCTCCAAGCATTGCCTTGTCAACCAGGCTTTTTTGATTGTTTTTTAGTTTAGTTTTGTTTTATTTTTGTAGTTGTATATAGACATCATGCCTTTATTTTATTAATTTTTTTATGTGATACTGAGGATTAAACGCAGTGCCTCACATCTGCTAGGCAAGGCCACTGAGCTACCGCCCCAGCCCCTTGATTGTGAATGGTGGTGGGCAGATCACTCTGTGGGAGAGTTTAGCTGCACCTTAGGTTCCAGGTCTCCACTTCTCTCTTTGCAGTTCTCCACCTTCTGTTCTTTGTGAGAAGTTTGATTGCACTGGAGTTTAAATGATAATCTTATCAAAATTTGGTTATTTTTGTACATAATGATAATGTCAAGTTAGTAGCTATTTTTTTTGTCTTCTGGCTATGCTGAATACAAATGATTTATGTAGTTTTATGAGTTTTTCTTGTTAATTAGTATAATTTTTAAAGGATTCATAGAGATTTGGATAGTCTTCATTACCTTTAGTCTACCTGAAAATTAAATGCATGTTTAAAAATATTACCTAAATTTCTTCTGTGTGTACTTTTCTTAATAAAGTTATTAAAGCATATTCTTCGTGCCATAAAATTCACTCAATTAAAATTCATGATGCAGTGATTATGTGGAATATTGAAGATTGAACCCAGGAGCTCTTTCCCCCTGAGCTACATCTCCAGTCATTTCCATTTTTTTATTTTGAGACAGTCTCACACAGTTGCTGAGACTGGCCTCAAACTTGCAATCCTCCTGCCTTAGCCTCCTGAGTCACTGAAATTACAGAAATGTCCCACTTTTCCCAGCCATAATTCAATGATATTTTTAAAATTAAATTTATCAAGCAGCAAAATTAAATTGTGATACAAACTATCACATTTGTAATACTACAATTAGATTCCAGATACATATTTACTGTTCTTCACATTCCCTGCATCTCCCACTTTAGGAAACCACTAATGTAGTTTTTGCTTATAGGTTTACCATTTTTAGACATTTTATGTTAATTTAATTGTATAATATGTGATCTTCATGATTGGCTTTATTCACTTAGTATAGTGTTTTCAAAATTTATCCTTACTGCTACATGAATCAGTACTTCATGAATAATATGTCATTGATTGATCACATATCAAAGTTATTTATCCATTCATCAATTGATGGGCACTTGAGTCATTTCCACTATTTGTCTATTATGAATAGATTTAAAGGTCCCACTGCATTATAACAAGCAGGAAAGCATAATTTAAGGATCTACCCATCTACATACATTGTAACAAAATAATTGACCAACTAATTCAAAGAGATGGTCTTATGTGTGATTAGAAGTTTTATGAGTTTTTCTTGTTAAAAATTAACAAGAAAAGGCTTTAGTATAAATCCAAACACCCTAAATAAAATGTTAGCATGCAAAGTACAAAGTACATCAATATATAAAAATATTGTGAAAATGTAACAAAATTTTCTTTAGTAGCAATCAAATTAGCACACAATGCATTATATACTAAGGTTAAACATTACATCTTTATAATTCAATAAACAATTATAAAAGCTTTCAATGAATGTAACTTATATTTGATAAAATATTTTTTAAAAACTGGAATCTGTTATGGTGAATATAAATTTCAAAAATATCTAAAATTTAACAGTACAAAGTTTTAGTATTAACTACATATATGGTGAAAATACAAAGAAAAGAAGGTGAATGACAAATATAAAATTGAGACTAATGATTAAGTCTGAAATAGGAGTGGAATAGAATTTAAGGAGAGCAGCTGGTAGAGCTGCAAAAGTTATTAAAATGTTTTATTTTTCATTTGGTTTCTGATTACAGGGAGGTTTATTTAGTGATGGATCTATAATAAAAACATACAGATTCCTTATTGTCATTTTCATGTATGGTGCTTAATAATAACATTAGGAAGATTATTTTCAGATGTATCATCTCTATTTATACCTTTGTTGTTTCTGAATTATACAGCCAGGCTGTAAAAGTTACCCAAGACTGTTTTTTGGCAACAAGTCAAAGAGTCCAATTTGTGCTCCTGATGGCAAAACCTATGATAATTACTGTACATTTTGCCATGCAAATAGGTAAGAGCACACTAGTAAACATTTGCTTCTCTTGGTTGAACTAACAGTCCAGTATGCTAGGAACTACTATGTTTCTCTTCATCTACAACCATATACACAGTGAAAGAGCTGTTTTATTCCTGTTAAAACTTGAACAGACACACTTCAGTTTTAACCTAGAACTTCCACGTCTGAAAGTAGGTTAGCTTGAGCCATAGATATAGTACTGGCTTGTTTTCAAATACTTAAAATCAATTAACCATACTTCACTGAATATCATCTTTTATAATTACTAGAAGTAGACCAATAGATGTCAAGTGGGAGACTCAAGTAAACTGTGGCTCTCTCTCCTCTCCTTCCTCAGGTCCTCAGGCAGGACTGAGAAAGAAGCCCCACAGCAGGACAGAGGACACGTGAAGGGTCTGGTGGGTAGCAGGGTACACTGTGTAAAGTCGAGTACAAGAGTTCCACTTTATATCTTGTTTAAATATTTAGTTGTGGGGAAGCTTTTGGACTGACTTCTTGCTCTTTGTTTTTCCCTTTTTTTCTGCAGAGAACATAATAGCAAAATTACTTTAAAACACCTTGACAAATGCTAATCCTTGTGTTGTGGCGCTAGCATTCAGAGGACTCCTCTTATAATCCTGATCTGCTGTTGGATTCAACAGAACATTAGCCTCTAGGGTCTTATTAAAAGTCCTAGATGAGTAGGTGAATCCTCTTTTGGAAAGCCAGGGGAACCTATAAGGATTGGGAAATCCTTGTAATTTTCAATCCTCTAATTTCACACTTTTACTTTTGTCTGTTCAAATATTAGATGAAAATATGAAAGATCATTAGTTTAATTATATATTTATAGCCTGAAATAGAAGACATTTTTCAATCATTAAATACTTTTATTGCATGTTACATAGTATTTACTTTATTAAAATAAACTTTACTTTTGTGATTATGCAGTGTGGTCACACACACAGGTGAAGTGTCAGGAAATCTACTCAGAGCAATGTTTCCAAATTGACTTTAGTGTATATGAAGAGTATAGGTAACTGAGGCCCTCCCAGTTCTAATGGATCAAATCTTCAGTTGAAAGCTCTGGTACTTCTGGAGAAATTTTAACCAGTGACCTAGGTTACACACTTTTGTTCCTAAAATAAGTTTAGCATTGAAAGAAATGCAAATTCTATACCAAAGTGTGGGATTTTTTTTTTTTTTTTACTATATTTGTTAGGGTACAGGGTAAACCAATAGAACAGACACAAAGAAGCATATACAGCTTAATCAATTTGTGATTTTAACCTATTTCTCCCATAATGGTTCTAAAGTGGGCACAAAGACTTGGGTTGGAAGAAACTCTACTCTCCATGACTCAGCTCTTCCATTTTCAGGTAACACATGTAGTAGTCCATTCATCTCTGTCAGTCAATGAGGATGGTGCTTAACTGTGAGCCCAAATACATATTTAAAATCTATTTTACTAAACAACATAGAATTAATCTTCAAAGACAACATTATTTCATAATCACTATGTCAAGCACTATTCCATAAATATTTGTGGTAATGGAAGGGTGAAAAATATGAAGACTATTTACTTAGCATCACAAGTATTACTCTTTATATATCCATTAGAATGAACTTTATTGTGCAACCATAACTTGTCCTCTGATATATTTGGTGTTAACCAAGTTTTTTTTTTTTTTCTTTTGTACAGATCTTGTACAAGACGTGCCTTAGCAAACATTGATATAGTTACACAGGTATTTGTTCCTTGAGAGTTGACATGTTTATTAAACATCCAGCATATATCAGAATCTATGCATACTGCTAGACAGTAAACAAAGCAAGGTATGGTTGCTCCCCTCAAGGATCTGACAGCATATTATCTGACAGTCAAATTTATTTTCCAATAGTAAATGAGCAACTACTCAGTACCAAGAGCTCTGCTGTACAGTTTCACAAATACCAGACTTTTAATTCTTGTCAACTGGAGATGTGGACACATGTAAGGCTTTTATCAACCTCAGTTTATGTGTCCCCTTATGAGATTCATAAAACTCAAAATGAAAATTCAAAATGAAAGGAAAACTGCATTTTGCTTTACAGACAAATGTAATTCCACCACCGGCTTGACATGGTACAGGGAAATTGTGTTTTATCTGAAGGGCAATTTGCTTTGAGGCAAACACAACCTTGTGCTTAGTTGAAGAGTGAAACAAAACCTTCCAGACAATATCATAAGTCAGAATTTTCAGATGACTATAATTTTTAAATATAATAAAGTGGGCAATAAACTGTTTTCAAAATTGAAATGCTTTGAGCTGTTCTTGTCTTAATCAAGAATAAGTTTCATTACCTGACTAGTCTTTCATCCTTGGCTAACCAAAAGGTGCAATTATACCTTGTCTGCCTCCCCTTGTCAGGTCTGTGATTACCCAGGGTTTTCAGCATTTTATTTTTGAGTTTCAAACTTCTTTACTTATTCTAGATGCAAGTTCCTTATCAGATACATGATTTTCACATATTTTCTCTGGACTTTCCCTTCCTTCAATTTCTTTCTTCTTTTCTCCCTCCCTTCTTTTCTTCTTCATTTTCTCTTCTTTTGTTCATTTTTTGCAGTGCTTTGGGATGAATCCAGTGCCCCATACATCCCAGGCAAGCTCTGTATCATGATCTATATCCCCAGCCCTTTCTTTCACTTTCTTGAGGTGCCTCTTGAAATAAAAAAAATAAAAAATAAATTTTGATAGTGTCTAACCTATCTTTTTTTATTCTTTTGTTGTCTATACTTTTGATATCATCATGAAGAATCTGCTCCCAAATTCAATGTCACAAGGTTTGCTTTTGCATTTTCTTCTCACAGTAATGTAATTTTGCTCGCTATTACATTTTTTTCTTGTTCTCATTTTGAGTTACTATTTGGTGTGAGATTGGGGTCTACCATTTTTATTTTTAACCCATTAAGTCTAACATTTTTATTTTTAACCCATTAAGTTTTCAATTCCACAAATATTTAAAGAAATTGCCATGCATTCACTACTCTTATTTTCTTAGGGGCTCCTTGAGGTACTTGTCTCCTGTCTTACCTGCCTCAGAACACTGATGATAGCTGGTATACTACGGAACCTGAGAAGTATGAAAAACAAAAACTGTAGTTTTAAAATAATGAGATAGCATGTGCCTCAACCTCATACCTGGTTTAGCATGAATTGAGCAGGCAGAGAAAAAAACACAACCTGTATCTTCTCAAAAAGATGAAAGAAACAGACTCTGCCTAACATTCTGACTGTCCTGGGACAATTACAAAGCACTGGCGTCTGTCTTGCCTGTCCCAGGGAGCTGACAGACTCTGGTATACTCTATACACCTGAGAACAAAGGTGTTTGAAGCAGAAAGGTTCAAAAAGCTCCCAGCATCTTCCACTGGGCTGATTGGTAAGTGTATTCTCAAAATGAGGTCAGTCAGGAAAGACTGGGAAAGGTGGCTGGTTTACAAAATGAGCTGAAACAAACTCAAAGTCAAGAAAATATGACTTTAAAAAAACAAAGGAATAAAAAAATAGAACAAATAAAAAATTTAAAAAGTGAAAAAAAAAACTCAGAAATTGACCAAAAAAAAAAAGAAAAAGAAAAATATCCAGAAATTGACCCTAATAAACTGAATACGTATGATTTACCTGACATAAAATTCAAAACAACTGTCTGAAAGATGCTCAACAAAGTGAGGAAAATAATGAACAAGAAAAGTGAGAATTTCAACAGAGAAATAGAAAAATATAAAAATGTACTAAACAGAAATCACAGAGCTGAACAATGCAATAACTAAACTGAAATATCCACTAGAGAGGTTCAACCACAGACTACATTAAAAAAAAAAAAAAGATCAGTGCCCTTAGTTTGGGATGCTATAACAAAATGCCATAGCCTGGGTGGCATGTGAACAGCCAACATATATTTCTCACCATTCTGGAAGTTATGAATTCTAAGATTGAGGTGCTGGCAGATCAAATGTTTGGTGAGGACTCATTTGTTGAAACAGTATTTTATTACCATGTTCTCATATGCAAAAAGGCATGAACTAGCTCTCTATAGTCTCTTTTTTAATGCTTATCATAAGGGCTCCATCTTTTTGACCTAATCACCATCCTGTTCCATTATTTTGGAATATTAGGGGTATTATTAGACCAATGACTATTGGGAGCCACAAATACTCACACCATAGAAATAAGCAAATACAAAAATAGATATTAGAAATGATCCAATCAGATGATCATTAAGAAAAATTAAAGAAAAGGGGCAAAGCTTAAAAGATTGATGAAACATCATCAATTGAATTAATATATGTATTATGAAATTCTACAAGAATAGAGAGTGAATAGAGGAGCTTATTCAAGGAAATAATGAATGAAAACTCCCCAAATACAGAGAAGAAAATATCTAGATCCAAAAATCTTAATGATACCCAAATAAAATTCAAAGAAATACACACCAAGATGCATTATAATCAGTTGTCAAAAATCAAAGGCAAAGAGTAAATATTGAAAGCAGCAGGAGAAAAAAATGACTTGTCACATATAATAGAAACTTTCAAAAGACTATCAGAAGATTTTGCTGAAGAAACATTTCATGCCAGAGGTAGAGGGATGATACATTCGAAATGCTAAATTAGCAACAAATAATATTATGACTAACTAAACTATCCTTTAAAAACTATCCTTTAAAAAGGATAACAAAGGCATTGCATTCCTTAGCTAATAAAAATTAAGACCTGCCTTATAAGAAATGCAAAAAAAATTTCTTCAAATTGAAATAAAATTCTAAAGAGTAATACAAAAACATAGGGATACATAAAAGTCACTAGTAAAGGTAATTGTACAAATAACAATGTAACTTACAATTATGGGAAATCACTTTTAATTCTAGTATAAAATTAAAATACAAAATTATTAAAATAACCATAACTATTTAAAGATATTGAGGACTATACAAGATGAAATTTCCAGCTGATTTGTTGTTGGAGTATAGAACACAATTGAAATACACATTTTGTATCCTGTTTCTTTGCAGAATTCATCAAGGAAATATTTTTTACATATTTTTAATTTTCAATGCACCTTTATTTAATTAATTTATTTATATGTGGTGCTGAGAATTGAACCCAGTGCCTCACACACACTAGGCAAGCACTGTACCACTAAGCCACCACCCAGCCCCAAGGAAACAAAATTTCAGTCCAATATACTTGTTGAACGCAAATGCAAAAATTCTTAATAAAATATCGGCAAATCGCATACAAAAACACATTAAAAATATAGTGCACCATGATCAAGTGTTTTATTCCAGGGATGCAAGGTTTGTTTACATATGGAAATCAACAAACATAATTCAACACATAAATAGACTTGAAGACAAGAACCACTTGACTATCTCAATAGATGCAGAAAAGGCATTGGACAAAATACAACATCCATTTTTTGGTACACCACCAGCGAAGCTACTTGAGGGGTCTTTTACTCAGTACTGAGCCATGGGGGAATTAAGTCTCCCCTTGGGAAGGATCCCAGCATTTCCGTGTGTAGACTTCCCAAGGGGTGAGATCTCTGTCCTCACTCTACTAATGGGTCAGCTCTAGTAGCTCTGCAGTTGGGCATAATCCACTGGGAACTAACAGCCCATACCCTACCTTATTTGGCAAAAGAACATTCCATGGAAAACCTTTGAATTTTCCTTATATAAATAAACAAAACACAGGCTCTTGCTCTCTCTCTCTCCAGTGTGAAAGCTCAAACCCAAAGATCGAAGAACCATGTTGCCCTCACCTTTCAAAATTTTTGTGTGGTGTGGGTTTTTTGCTGCCTTTTTTTCTTAGCTTTATTTCACAGCCAGCTCACTCCATGCAAGGAACCCCAAATTCCATTACCCGGCAGGATATTGGAGAGACCATTTATGTTTAAAACACTAGAAAAAACAGGGATAGAAAGAACATAATTAAAACTGTAAAAGCTATACGTGACAAACCCAAAGGCAACATTATTCTAAACAGAGAAAAAACAAAAGCATTTCCACTAAAAAGAGGAACAAGACAAGGATGCCCACTTTCACCACTTCTATTCAACATTGTCCTTGAAAGTCAAGCCAGAATAATTAAGCAAAAGAAAGAAATTAAAGGGATAAGAATAGGTAAAGAAGAGCTCAAAATATCCGTTTGCCAATGACATGATTCTATATTTGGAAGACCCAAAAAAAAAAACTCCACTGGAAAACTTCTAGAACTCATAAATGAATTCAGCAAAGTAGCAGGATATAAAATTAATGCCCATCATTTGCATTCTGATGAATCAGCTGAAAAGGAAATTACAAAAACCATCCCATTCACAATATCCTTAAAAAAAATACTTGGGAAGCAATCTAACAAAGGAGGTGAAAGACCTCTACAATGAAAACTACAGAAACTAATGAAAGAAATTGAGGAATTTTGCAGGTTTTCTGCTTTAATAGTACCCTATGGTACATTATGAATTTATGTACTGACTTCACCTTTTAATTTATTTTAGTATCCACCTCTGCACAATAGGAAAGACATTTTCTGTGTTTTAACGCATTTGTTGCAAGCAAAAATTTAAAACTTCAATTAAATGCTAGAGGAATTTCTTTGTGTTATATTTTTGTGGCTGAAGAAATAATTTCATTCAATTCTTTAAGAAATCTAACATGACATTCTTTAATATGAAGTTTTAAAAAATTCTATAAAGAGAGAGAGGCAGACATATAGCAGCACAGAAAATTAAATTCTTGCCAGAGGTTTTCTTCAGCTAATTAAAATGTAAACCCAGTAAGATAGATACGTTAATTAAATCTTGGTTCCAGGAACAAAATTTCTCTTGAAAAAGTTTAAATGTCTAAGAATAAAGTATTAGAACAGCATATTATTTTGGGTGCTGGAAGTATGACCATTAAGCAATGAATCTGGATTGATTTAAATAGTTAGTTTCAGAAAATCAACACAATTCACCCCACATCAAAATTCCCTTCATCTTCAGCCAAGCCTAATGTTCCATAGAGCTGACAGAGTCTGTAAAATAGATTGTTACTAGTCCAATAGAATTACACAGAAAATAGGCCGTTCCAGCATTGGTGCAGATTGCAGCAAGAATTCTCCTCCACATTATTTTTAACATATATTCACACTTTCAAAGATCAAAATATACAAAAGTTTACCTCCCAGGCTTTCTGTCTGTACAGGAAACAACCAAGTTTAACAGCACTTGTCGTAAATTGGCATCTCAATACCCAATCTCAAATTATACTACAGAGCTATAGTAACAAAAATAGCCTGGTATTGGCATCAAAACATACATTAAGACCAATGGAATAGAGTAGAAGATACAGAGACAAACCCACACAGATAAAGTTATCTCATCCTTGACAAAGTCACCAAAAACATACACTGCAGAAAGAACAGTCTTTTTAGCAAATAATACTGGGGAAAATGGACACCATGTGTAGAATGAAACTATATTCCTATCTATTACCTGCATAAAAGTAAAGTCAAAGTGGAACAAAGATCTACAAATTAGAAATTTTGCAATTGTTACAAAAAAACATAGAGGCAACATTTCAACATATATAGGTGCAAGCATCAACTTTCTTAATAAAACTCCTAAAGCTCAAAAAATAAAAACCAAGAATCAGTAAGTGGGATAGCACCAAATTAAAAACTTCTGCACAGATAAGGAAACAAAAGCATGAAAATTAAATACAAGGGATGGGAGAAAATCTTTTTGTGTTACTCTTCTTACAGAGAATTAATGTCCCAAATGCACAAAGAACTCAGAACAACAACAACAAAAATCACAAATAACCTAATCAATGAATGGGCAAATAAACCAAATAGACATTTCTCAATAGAAGAAATGCAAATGGCCAACAAACATGAAAAAATACTCAACATCCTTAGTAATCAGGGAAATGCAAATCAAATCTACATGGAGATTTCATCTCACTGTTGTTATAATAGCAACCATCAAGTATATAAATAATAAGTTCTGGCAAATATGTGAAGAGAAAGGTACACGTATACATTATTGCTGGGACTACAAATTAGTACAAACACACTGGAAAGCAGTGTGGAGATTCCTCAAAAAAATTAGAAATGAAACCGCCATATAACCCAGCTGTTTCACTCTTTGCTCTTTGGTATTTATCCAAAAGAACTAAAATCTACATACTACAGTGACACATGCACACCAATGTTTATAACAGCAATGTTCATAGCAGTGAAATTCACAAAAGCCAAGTTATGAAACTAGCCTGGATGTCTGCCAACAGATGGATAGTTAAGAAAAAGTGTTGTGTATACACAATGGAGTTCTACTCAGCCCTAAAGGAGAATGAAATTATGTCATTTTCTGGAAAATGGATGGAACTGGAGAACATCATGCTAAATGAAATAAACCAAACTCAGAAAGTCAAGGGATGGATGTTGTCTCTCATATGCAGAGAAAGAAGAGATTTTAAAAAAGAGGTATCTTAAAAAATTGAAGACAGATCAAGAGAATTGGAGGGAGGAAAGGGAAAGGGAAGGAATTGGGGAATGAAATAAATAAATTATACTATATGCATATAGGAATCATATCACAATTAATACTACTTTTATGTTTCATTATAATACACCAACACACACACACACACACACACACACACACACACAAACACACACATGACTAGTGGAGTGAGGGATGGGGTAGAAAGGCTGATAGGAAAAGAGGAAGTGCTAGGGAATGAAATGTAACACATTATGTGCATATATGAATATGTCACAAAGAACCCCACTATAATGCTCCAATTATAATGACAATGCACCAAAAAAGCATTTTTTACTCTAATATTAATATAAGACTTCCAAACTACAATAGAGTCAAGACCTTATAAATTAAATGGAGTGGAGGGAAAGATGTTAACATTAACGCCTTGCATTGGGTTTAGGTACCTCCAATTTGCCTACACTTCTCATCATTTATGAAACAGATCCTATAAGAAAACGAGGTGATAAGTGGGCTTGTGGGAGTGACAGATTCTTACATAGAGAATTTTGCCTTTTGTGATTCTTTTTTTGGTCCATAGACTAGAGAGTACAGGCCCTTCCTTCCCTCCTTCCTTCCTTCCTTCCTTCCTTCCTTCCTTCCTTCCTTCCTTCCTTCCTTTTTTCTTTTTGAGGTTTCCTGGTTGTCACCTTCTTCAGCTCCTAGACTGGGATTTATAGGCAAAAAGAAACATCAGGGAACTCCCCCTCATGTCATTGTTCAGTCCCACAGGTCCTTAGCTAGTCTGTCTTTTCCCCCCAATTCAGAATCTTCTCATGTTTATGTAATATGCAAATTCCAGGGTTATTGGTTTTATTTATTGGTCAAAATAGGCAATGGATACTTACTCCATATTCTCAGAAACATCTGTAATGTTTCACATATTTCAATTGTGTTAGTTAATAGTGTTTTTCAAGCCATCTCTAGCCTTTCTAATTTTCTGTCATCTTGTTCTACCAGTTAAAGAAAAAGGATGCTGAGATCTTTAACTATTGTTCAGTATTCATCTATTTCTCCTTTCACTTTTGTCCATTTTTTTCTTTATTTACTTTGATGCCCTGTAACTTAATACAGACACATTTCAGATTGTTATCTCTTGAAGTCTTATTTTAAAATATCTCTCTTTAAGGATCTCTGGCTATATTTCTTATTCAGAAATCTAATTTATATACCATTTCAGCTTTCTTGTAATTGGTATTGGCTTAATATATCCTTTATATTCATCTAATTTTTATATTTTTATTAGTGCATAATAATCACAACTAATAATGGGATTTGTTGTGACAAATTCATAAATGCACATAACCTATTACAATGAATCCAAGTTTTATATAGTTATAATTCACCATTCATTTACTTTTAAATGAACCTCATATTATTCTATATTTTAAGTGGGATTTTTGAAGATAGAATATAAAATTTGCATCTTGAGTTTTTCTGAGCACTGACAATTCCTTTTAACTAGTGCATTTAACTCATCTGAATTTAGTGTAATTATTAATATGATTTGGTTTAGTTTTTTTATTGCTCTTTTTCTTTGTAACATCAATTCTTTTTTTTTTCTTTTTTTTTTCTGACTTCATTTAGATTATCAACTTTCTTATAACTCTACTTACTTTCTCCTATTGGATTATTAGTAATGTATCTTTTTAATAGTTGCCCTAAGTTTTTCAGTGTATATTCAGTTTATAAGACTACCTTCAAGTAATACTATAAAATTTTGAGTAAAATATGTGAATCTGTAATGCAGCACCATTTTCATTTTCTCTACTCTTTGTGCTTCTGTTGTCAGCCTCTTTACTTTCATACAATGTTTTGTCAGTATTTTTACTTTAACTGTCAATTATCTTTTTAAAGAAATATGAGAATTCTCTTTTATGTATACTCACATCTTCACATTTCTGCACTCTGTTTTTATGTGTAAATCTCATGAGAGATTTCTTTAGCTATTTTTAGTTTGAATATTTCCTTTTTCACCTTCATTGATATAAATACTTCACTGGATATAAAATTCTAGATTGGTGAATTTTCTTCAATTTACCATTAATTTTTCCCCATAAAGGGAAAAAATAGCTCTGGGAAAAAACTAGATATCCACATTTAGAAGAAATAATGGACACTTACCTTACTCCGTGTACATAATCAAACTCAAAGTGGATTAAAAACTTAAAATGTAAGACTCAAAACTGTAGAATTAGTGAAGAAAATACAGGTGAAAATCTCCATGACATTGTGTTGACCAATGATTTCTTAGACATGATCCCAAAGTATAGGCAACAAAACCAAAAATAGACAAATGAAGTTACATCAAACTAAAGAGCTTCTGCTCAGCAAAGTAACATCTGAAGAATACAAGAGAAAACTCACAGAATGGGGGAAAGTATTTGTAAATCATACATCTGATAAGGGGCTAATATCCAACATATGAAAGGAACTTAATAACAAGCCAGAAAACAAACTTATTAAAAACTCAGCAAAAGACCTGAATAGACATTTCTCAAAAGAAATATTCAAATGGCCAAAATAAATAGAAGAAAAAATGTTTTTATCACTAATCATCAGGAAAATGCAAATCAAAACAACAAGAAGATACCATCTCACACCTATTAGAATGGACATTAGCAGAAAGATGAAAAACACATTGGCAGGGATGTGGAGGAAGCTGAACCCTTGTACATTCTTTGTGAGAATGCAAATTGGTACATTTGTTTTCAAAAGTATTATGAAGATGCCTTTAAAAAATTAAAACTAGAATCACCATTTGATCCAGAAATCCCAATTTTAGGAATTGAAATCAGTGTGTTGAAGAGGTATCCACGCTCATGTGGTGTTGCAGCATTGTTCACAATAGCTAAGACATGGAATCAACTGAGTAGCCGTTAATAACAAATTGATAAAAAAGAATGTGGCACACATGGGCAATGGAATACTATCCAGCTTTCATAAGAAAGAAATTCATTTACAGTAACATGAATGAATCTAGAGAACAATATGCTAAGGAAAATAAGGCAGGCACAGAAAGATAAATACTGCATAATCTCACTTATGTGTGGAATCTAAAGAAGTCAAACTCATAGAAGAAAGGACAGAATTCTGGTTACCAGATGCCCTTGGGACAGAGGGTGGGAATGTTGACAGGGAAAGGGAAGATCTTAGTCAAAGGGTACAAGGTTAAGTTAGGAAGAACAAATTTTAACCATCTATTGTACATTATGGTGGCTATAGTTAATAATAATGAATTGTACGTTTCGAAATTAAATTGACTTAAAATCTACAAGTAGATTTTAAATGTTCTTTATGCAAAGTAATATAAGTAGGTGAGGTGATATATATGTTAATTAGCCTGATTCAAGCATTATCCATGCATTATCACATTGTACCCTGTAAGTACATAAAATTATTATTTTTCAATTAAAATAAAATAAAATTTAAAGCAATACTAACAAGTATGCTTTATGATATGTCTTTCTAAAAATAGTTTAAGAACTGCAATATTACCAAAGTTTGGTAAATAATAGATTTATTAAATACCTAGATCATTTCTAACTAAAAAGTTACTGAAATATTCACCACCAAGACCAACTTAAGATTATGAACTTTTGGTTTCATAATTTTATAGAGAAACTATATATGAATCTGCTTTAATAAGCATATTTTTATCATACTGAAAAGCTGTACCATGAAAAGGCATATGCCTATAAAAATATGATACAGTCATAAAATTGGCTAATATGATACAAAGTTCCTTTTTTATTTGTTCTAATTAGTTATACATGACAGAAGAATGCATTTAGATTCATTGTACACAAATGGAGCACAACTTTTCATTTCTCTGTACAGGATGTAGGGTCATACCATATGTACAGAAATACATGCAAAGTTCTTATATATAATTCACAATTCTCTACTTCCTGGTTTTTCCTAAAAAAGAGAGGTTACAAATGGCTAAAATTATAATAGATATGTTTTTCATCAAGCTATTAGAAAAAATTAAAGTGAAAGGAAACAATTTTTATAAAAATATAGAGGAATGTAGGATGTGTTTTTGCTAAGACGAAAAGGAAGTAAATTTATCCTCAGTTGATAACTAGTTGATTTTTGTTAAACAAAGCAAAAGGTAACTTTTTTCCATTTCCAAGTTTTACCATAGGTCATAAACCCAGAATATAAGCAGTGAAGAACAAGTTGATGGTTTAAGCAGGCTAACAAGATCAGATTTGTAATTTAGAAGTATCATTCTTGAAATGCCTATATAATAAAGAAAATGGAAAAATTGCCCTTGCAGGTAAAAAAATAAGGCACATTTCATTCATGTATAGAAAGACTATACCATAAAGCTATTACTTTTCCCTAGTTAAAATTTCAGAAGTGTTGTTTCTTGATAAACTGAGAAGGAATATCTCTAAAATGTATCTGGAAAGACAGTTTTGTGAAATACCTAAGAATGCAGGAAACCATCTTCTAAGGTCTTCTTTGATTTCTCTCTTTAGGGTTCTGTAGTTTTCATTGTATAGATCTTTCACCTCTTTCCTGGGAGCAAATTTACCCCTCACAAAATTATAAGACTGGATGGAATATTTTCTTTCTTCTTCCCATACACATTTATTGAATAAGTATTACGTGGTCTTGCCAGTGACCCGCACTGATGAGATGAGCTGGGTTCACCTCACAGATTGTTTCTTTTGCTGAGAAGAAACCTTTTAGTTTGATTCCATCCCATTTATTGATTCTTGGTTTTAATTCAATAGGAGTCTTATTAAGGAAGTTGGGGCCTAATCCCACATGATGAAGATTAGGTCCTACTTTTTCTTCTATTAGACACAGAGTTTCTGGTTTAATTCCTAGGTCCTTGATCCATTTTGAGTTAAGTTTTGTGCATCGTGAGAGGTAGGAATTTAATTTCCTTTCATTGCATATGGATTTACAATTTTCCCAGCACCATTTGTTGGAGATGCTATCCTTTCTCCAGTGCATATTTTTGGCACCTTTATCTAATATAAGATAATTATAATTTTGTGGTTTAGTCTCTGTGTCCTCTATTCTGTAAAACCATTGGTCTACCAGTCTGTTTTGGTGCCAATACCATGCTGTTTTTGTTCCTATTGCTCTATAGTATAGTTAAGTTCTGGTATAGTGATGCCACCTGTTTCACTCTTCCTGCTAAGGATTGCTTTAGCTATTCTGGGTCTCTTATTTTTCCAGATGAATTTCATGATTACTTTTTCTATTTCTATGAAGAATGCCATTGGGATTTTGATTGGAATTGCATTAAATCTGTATAGTACTTTTGGTAGTATGGTCATTTTGATAATATAAATTCTGCCTATACAAGAGCAATTAGTTATACATGACAGCAGATGATGTCCATCACATTCCACCACCCTTGCTAATTCCCTGTCCCCTCCCTTTCCCTCCCACCCCTCTTCCCTATCTAGAATTCATCTAATCCTCTTCTAAGGTCTTCTTTGATTTTTCTCTTTAGGGTTCTGTAGTTTTCATTGTATAGATCTTTCACCCCTCACACATCAGATAGAGCACTAATCTCTAAGGTCTGTAAAGAACTCAAAAAGCTAAGCACCGAAAAAACAAATAACACAATCAACAAATGGGCCAAGGACCTGAACAGACACTTCTCAGAAGAGGATATACAATTAATCAGCAAATATATGAAAAAATGCTAATCATCTCTAGCAGAGAAATGCAAATCAAAACTATTCTAAGATATCATCTCACTCCAGTCAGAATGGCAGCTATTATGAAGACAAACAACAATAAGTGTTGGCGAGGATGTGGGGAAAAAAGTACACTCACACATTGCTGGTGGGACTTCAAATTGGTACAGCCAATATGGAAAGCAGTATGGAGATTCCTTGGAAATCTGGGAATGGAACCACCATTTGATGCAGCTATCCCTCTCCTTGGGCTATACCCAAAGGACTTAAAAACACAGCCACATCAATGTTTATAGCAGCACAATTCACAATAGCTAAACTGTGGAGCCAACCTAGATGCCCTTCAGTGGATGAGTGGATAAAAAAAAAATGTGGCATATATACACAATGGAATTTTACTCAGCAATAAAAGAGAATAAAATCATGGCACTTGCAGGTAAATGGATAGCATTGGAGAAGATAATGCTAAGTGAAGTTAGCCAATCCCCAAAAAACAAATGCTGAATGTTTTCTCTGATATAAGGAGGCTGCCTCAGAGTGGGGTAGGGAGGGGGTGCATGGGAGGATTAGATGAATTCTAGATAGGGAAGAGGAGTGGGAGGGAAAGGGAGGGGACAGGAAATTAGCAAGGATGGCGGAATGTAATGGACATCATTATCCAAAGTACATGTATGAAGACTCGAATTGGGTGTCAACATACTTTATATATAACATATATGAAAAAATGGGGTATATATGTGTAATAAGAATTGTAATGCAAAAAAACCCAAAGTATATGTACAATGGCATGAATTGGCATGAACATACTCTATATACAAAGATATGAAAAATTTTACTATATATGTGTAACAAGAATTATAAAGCATTCTGCTGTCATGTATTTTAAAAAAATAAAATCAATAAAACTTAAAAAAAAAGGCTTTCAGGGATTCTAAAAAAAGAGAGAGAGAGATGACTGCCACATTAAACTAAGAAAACAGTGAAGAAATCATGCAACCCATGGACATGAGTTTCTCAGATCCAGGGTGGGACTGCTCTACACCCTTAAGGATCAGCTTCCATGCTGGAAGGCGCTGGAAAAAGAGTGTGCCTGGAATCTCTTTATTTTTACAGGGGGGACACACAAAGGATTTTTCGATGGAGTGTTCTTCACCAAATAAAGTAGGGGATAAATTTTCAAAGGGAGGTTGTCCAATCCCACTGGGTAATGCCCAAGTCCAGGGATAGAGCAAACTTCTTTGCCTAGCGAAGGTGGAGGCCACTTGCTTCACACAGTGTGTGGCACGCAATGCCAGACCAAACATCCCCTTACTCAAGGCTGAGAGAGGATGCTGAGCTCATGGGCAGGGTGGCCTCCCACAATGTGGAAAGAGAGAAAGAGAGAGAGAGAGAGAGAGAGAGAGAGAGAGAGAGAGAGAGAGAGAGAGAGAGAATTTATTCACTATGGCTGAAATCAGGCATACAGGTTCTTTTCCTTTACAAAGCCTACAGTGTAGTTACATGGGAGGCAGTACTTTGAAAGAATTAAAAGCACTGGTTTTGAAACAAGTGAAATCTAATAATGGCAAAAATTAAAGACGATGGCTAAGTAAGGCAAAATGCATCTATCACCTGAGATGTTCATAGTACTATTCTAAGACTGTTGTAGTATTCAATTTATTGTCTATGATAAATGTAGAAAAAGCCAAAAAATTTTAGTTAATCCCATTGTTCTCCTTCGTTGTCAGTAATTCCAGCAAATGAATCATCCTAAGACCCCATTTCTTTTACTCTTATACTGCCACAGTCTGGCTGGACAAACAAAAGGGGGGGGTGACAAGCAACTTGTGAAGATTGATACAGCGGGAGCCACTTTATTACGGGACAGAGAAGTATATATACCCAACTAATTACACACAGCTTAATTTAATTAACATAAACTAGATACAGCAGTCAACCAATAAGGAATCCTCATCATCTTAATGATTACACATGACATAATCTAGACACAGCAGTCAGTCATTAAGGAATCTCCATCATCTTAATGGCTTGCTGGTATTATTCAGAAACCACTCCTCCTAGCATACTGCCAGACGCCATCTTAACTTGGTTGTGGCCCTCATCATTATACAAAATCCAGAATGCTATAGACCTTGTAGTACTGTTGCAAGGAATAAATGTGATGAAGAATGTAAATAAACTACACAGCCAACTGCTGAAAGGGAAAAGATCAGTGAAAACGCAGATCCCAAGGTATGATATGGAATGGAGGATAAAACACAGGGAAAAGGTAGATGATGAAACTTCCAGAATTTTAAAGTGAAAAGGGTAAAGTGAGACCAATACATCCTGAAGCTTGTTTACTTAGTAAAGAAGAGGTGAAATTTTCCAGTAAAGTAATGTGGGTGGGAAACGATCAGATAATTGGGGAAAAGTAGATAAAAGAAAGGGATGTTATAGGACAGGCAGCATATATAGTAACATCACGTTAAATGAGAGGCTGTCTCAGGCATCTAGAAGATCAAAGCAAATAGTGAGAAAAATAGATTATAGATTCCAGTGTATACAGTCCATTTCTTCTCTCCATAGCAAAAGTCTGGAACAGGAAAATCAGCAGAATGTGTCCCGATTTTGGAAGAGGGTAGGACATCAAGAGATGATGGATGTGTCAAAGAGCTAACTATAAATATCAGACTATAGGACTGAGCCTGATATGGGAGTATAAAGCAATGCAGGGTACCAACTACTCAAAGGCAATTTTCCAACTTGCCTTCATGGAGGTGTAGTAGAGGGCAACATATATAGAAATTTGGGGTGTTTGGACATTGCAAATATTGTTGATTGGGATATTTGTTTTCCAAAGCTAACAGGAAAAAAGATTGGGGGAAAAAATGAAGCCTAGAAATATACTGGGGAATGATACAAGATTCAGCCTGGTATGGAAAGCCATTACTTCTTCTCATGAATCATAACCAGAAAGCAGCAAGTACAGAACCTCCAGGTCTGTCCCTGCCTGCTGGAGCATGAAAACTCAGAGTGGGTGGTTCAAAAAGGGATCAAATTTAATAGTAGTCATTAGCGTCAACTCATGCCAAGCAAGTGGTTATTCAATTAAGCAAGGAGGCCAGTGCCTTTGTCCTGAATGCCCCTGGCCATAGACTCACAGGACAACTCTTCTCAAAGCTAGCTGTGACTTCAAGGTGACTTTAGTAGGTTCATATTCAACCTCCTCTTTCAGGTAACTTCTCTTTTCCTCATCTATTCTTTGGCCAAGTTGGTAGTCAAATCTCTTCCGCTCTCCACTCTCTCAGGAGCTTATCTTGTTTTTTAGTTTTTGTTTTCCCCCAATACCTTCCTTCTGTTTCCTATGCATACAAAAGTAGGAGAAACTTCACTCTTAAGAAGAATCTCCCTCATTGCTTTCTATGACCATGGGCTATGATTTTGAGAAAAGACGGAATGGAGTAAGGTATGAGGAAGTTGAGGAAATGGACTTACTCTTCCAGGTCCAGACTGTGATTTTAAATTGGTTACTGGTAGAAAAAGAGAATTAGGATTTTCTATCTTTCCTTGAGCAGAAAGGCTCTCTGAGGCCTGAGTCCCTGGAACAGAGACTATCATGGCCCAACAGGTATAGGTGACACCACCTTAGAGTATTAGATTCTCTCATGTTTGGAAAGTTAGCTGTGTAATAGACTAGAAATGAACTAACTTGAGCATTTTCTCAGGCCTCAACCAAGAAAGTGATACAATGCAATCAAATGGCTGCTTGCTCTGCAAGGTCACCTTTGTTCTGGTGTCCTCTACCTTGACACATCCTGCTTTTTCAGGTGAGTAATCTTGGAGTTTTGAGGAGATAAATACCAGACTTTCTTAAATTCATAGGAAAGAAAAAGAATCATTTGGGACTAGATGGCAAATGTTTGGCTTGAAAAATCCAAATTGGATATCATTAAAATGTGTTTTCCTAGATGGAAAAATTAGCCTTTTTTTCTACATTGTCAATTATAATCCTCATTTCTTTTAATCAAAAGAAATTCTCAGGAGCCGAGAAAGTTCTAATGTTTTACTTTTAACCAATACATCATCTGAATATAATTCTTTCCCTAAAAAAATGTTGCATTTTCTTCTGGGTTTCAAAGGTTTATTAAAATATAATGAAAAACCAGCCAATGAAGAACAAAAGGTATCTGTGTGGATTATATTGGGTTGTCATTTGGGCCTTACTAGTTAGGTAACAAAAATTATGCTCAGATGATCTTTAAAAGTTGGTCTGTGAGTTAATAACTTCACTAGAAAAGTGTAAGACATCCTACTGATCCACATTATTTGCAACAAAGATATTGTCTCAACTTTCCAAAAATTTAGCCAATCTAATCTCACTTTCACCTTGATTTGCATTACCCTAACCACTGGGAATCTTTATACAGTTTATAACCATATGCATTTTGTGTGTGTGTGTGTGTTATTTTTCTTCAAATCTTTTGCTGTTTTTAGACTGGATTGTTCTGACTCACAGATGCAAATACTTTATGAACTTGTTTTAGAACAATTTTTCCTCAAAATAGTTCTATAACATGATAAACTGTTATTCCCTTTAATAAGTCTTCTTTATTAGTAGAAATTCTTAATATTGAAGGAGTAAGCATTAGCAGACCTTTCATTTACAACCTTCTATTATCTTATTTTACCAAATAAATTCTTCCTCTCTTCCTCTAAAATCTAAAATTTATGCATCTATGTTTTCAACTAAGAAATGTTTATAAATTACTAAATAAAGTATAACTGATATATGATAGACTGCATATCTGAAGTGTACAATATAAGTTTGATATATTTATATATCTGTGAAACTATCACTATAATCAAGATAATGAGCACAGCAGCCCTCATTCATAAAAGTTACCTTGATTTCTTTTGCTTTTCTTCCTCCTACTTTTACCACTCTGCCTACCCTATATCCCATGATATGTTTTTGTCATCATGGATTAGCTTTCACTTTCTACAAACTTATATAAATTCAATCATTTTATATATAATATATATAAACATATGCATATATATATACAAATATATATCATGATATATATTTGTTTTGACATCATTTGTTGAAAAGTGGAGGTTTTCCCCCCTGAATTGCCCTTTGACCTTTGAAAAAATTACTTCTTCATAGATGAAAATACCTCTGAACTTTTTATTCTGTTCTATTGGTATATTTGTCCATTTTTATGCCAATATTATTCCATATTAATTCACTGTAGTTCTGATATTTTGGATCCATGCTACGTCTCACATACAAAGAAATTAGTTTATAACATCCTCAAGAATTGCGGAAACACTATAAAGGTTAATATAAATAGAAACATAAACTAAACCACATTTCAAAAGAAAACTATTTCCACACTGAACTAGGTAGAATAAAACTAAATCCAAATAATATTTAAATACAATATTTTAATTCTATACTTTTGTTCTAAAGACAAAAGAAATTTAAGCATATGTTGAATTCTAATTTGTCACAGAATCATGAAATATGAATTCTGGAAACTATATTGTCAGGTTCTAAGATTGAGCAAACAAGTAAATATACTGTGTATAAAAAGAGAGATTTCTTGTCATTGGAAAAGTAAGTTACTCTGAAAAGTCCCCCAATATTTGAAAACTAAATAACATGTCTCTACATAATACATGGGTGAAGAAAACTTATAAGAACAATTTGAATTTTTTTGATCTAGGGAAGTGAAATAAAACAAGCAAGAAGATGTATTCAAAGATGCCACGACCAGCGTTATGTTTACTCAGTTTTCCCAAACTTGGGCTGATGAGGGGATTAGAAATAAGAACTATAAGAAATAAAGACAAAGACACAGTTATAGGTTAAAGCGGCCGGTGGGTGGATCAACCCTGGCCAGGTCTGATTTCTAAGAGCAAGAGCCCATGTGTTTTATTTTATAGGCAAGAACAGCAAAAGGATTTACTGTGAGAAAGAATTTCTTCAAGATAAACAAAAGTGAGACTGTGAGAGCTTATCAACTTACACAGTATTCCCCCTCAGGCAGCAGGCGCCTCAAGGCCATTTGGGCACACTGATATCTTTTCCACCCCAGAGCAGCTACATAGAAGACAGAATTTTCTCAGAGCAGGGCATCACTAATGACTGAGCTATCTCCAATCAGTGAGATATCACCAAGAGTTCTCAGAAGAGCAAGCCACTGCCCTCTTGAGGTGACTCAAAGAGCCCACAATTCATTCAGAGCTCTCACACATCATTTCCATTTCAATTGTGCTATTAGCTATTTAACTGATCACATTGGTCTCTATGTGTCTTAATTCTTTTTGTTCAAATAAACTTATACACATACATTTTGCTATTCCTCTTCTTTTTTACATTAAAAAGAGCACAAGTTTGTATCTTGTTTTTTGTCTGTGAAGTCACTACCTGTGTGTTTGAAGGGATCTTCCTTATTGACTTATACAACTGCCTAGAACTTCGCGGGGTGGATGGACCAAACTACTTACACATTGTTCTATTGTTTGAGCATTTAGTTTGTTTCTAGTATTTTGCAACTGCTAACAGTGCAGCAATAAATAATTTTATGAATTTTTTTATTGTTGGAGCTGTATCTGCAAGAGAATTTCCTTGAATTAAATGTAAACACAAATACAGTTTTACTCAACAATTGACAAATTTTATTCCATAATGGTACCAACTTTCATTCCTACCAGTAAAACATGAAAGTACTTCTTTCTCAACAAATCACCTGAGAGGTGAGAAATTGCATTTCAGTAGTTTTAATTAGCATTTTTCTTATTACAAAGAAGATTAATATTTTTTACTGATTTAAGGATCATTTCTGTGTCTTTGTTGGGCATGTAGATGTGAATTATATACACATATATATTGTCTACTCTTAAACTGGGTTTTTTATTACTATTATACCCCATTTTATTTTTATGTTATTGTATTTTTGTTTTAATTTGGTTTTGTGATGCTAGGGATTGAACCCAAGGCATTATGCATACTAGGTAAGCAATCCACACTTAAGGTACTCCCCAGCCCTCAATTTTAAGGCGTACTTTATATGTCAGGAATATTAGTCCTTTATCTAACATCTGTTTTAGTTTGTATGTTTGTTCTGCTGTAAAGTTATTTTTCATATAATAAAATATTAGTTTCTTCTGTGAACATACTTAGAGAAATCATTGTCAGAAAGTTTTTCTTATATTAAGATTAAAGAGGAATTCTGTAATGTTGTATTTCAATCCTTTTATGGTTTCGTTTTTTTAACGTTCAGATCCTTATTAATTTGGAGCTACTTCTATGTATGTTGTGCAATATAACTGCATAATTTTTATTTTACTTCTACTAGATCAAGGTCCCTACTTTTCATTTGTAATGCCCATCTCCAGTTATTCTATCAGTCAAATATTCTGGGGGGCTGGGGATGTGGCTCAAGCAGTAGCGCGCTCGCCTGGTATTCGTGCAGCCCTGGTTCGATCCTCAGCACCACATACAAACAAAGATGTTGTATCTGCCAAAAACTAAAAAATAAATGTTAAAAATTCTCTCTCTCTCTCTCTCTTTAAAAAAATATTCTGGCTTTATAAAATTAGATAAAATCATTCTATCTTTTTATTCTCAAGCAAAGTGTATAAGTAATCTGCATGATCTATTCCTGGAAAGACTGATAGGCTTGTTTCGTGTAAGAAAAATAGTAGAATGAAACAGACATTATTACTGTATGTATGTATATGACTGTATGACCAATATGATTCTACAATATGTATACTCATAAAAATGAGAAATTAGATCCTATGTATGAAAAAAAGAAAATATTTTTAAAAACCATTTAGGATTTTTCTTTTAAATTTTTTGAATTCTAATGTTTAGAAATTCAGAATATTCTGGGACATCTTAAATATCATCTAACAAAGGTAAGAACAGAGCTGCAGTAGACAACACTGTACTCCTCACCGAACCAGTCCACAAAATTAGACTCCTGAAAGAGAGAAATCTCCTTCAGTTTTCTTATTATGACTGCACCTTTTTTATTTCAGTATCTTAATAGGAGCTGGCCTAACACAATTCTTACTGTTACATATTTAATTTTACAACCATCTTTCAAATGCATATAATTATCCAACTTGTACCAAGAAGAATCTACAGCTATAGCAAAAGCCAATCAAATTACTTAAAATTACATAAAATAACATTTTAAGTTATACCTACAGCCCCAAACCATTTTTTGCTAAATGATATAGCAAAGTTATAAGTGAAGCTGAAATTGTAAAAATAAGGTCTAGAATTAATAAGTGAATAAAGTAGTTAACAAAAGTGTCACTTATGAATTCTGTTGCTATAAATTCTTTTTTAAGTATGATTGTGAACTTGGGTAAATCGCATTCTTTTTTCAATCAGTGATGCAAGCGTGGAATCATATCTTGTGGAGGACTATTTCTTTTAACTTGTCACGTTTGTACTTTATTCACAGCACTTTTTAAACCACATGACCCTTCTACATGGCCTCAGGTAAATTTGGAAAGTGAAGGTACTGGGAAATCACGTTGACCAAATTATGTCATATGCATGTCTAAATATGGCATAATAATTCCACTGTCATGTATTATTATAATGTACCAATAAAAATCATACACAGGCCGGGCAAAGTGACACACACCTGTAATCCCAGCAGCTCAAGAGGCTGAGACAGGAGAATCATGAGTTCAAAGCCAGCCTCCACAACAGTGAGGCACTAAGCAACTCAGTGAAACTCTGACTCTAAATAAAATACAAAATAGGACTGGGGATGTGGCTCAGTGGTCGAGTGCCCCTGAGTTCAGTCCCCAGTACCCCCAAAAAAATCACATACAAAATATTTTAAAATGATAAATACATAAATTCCACAGAATGGGTTCTCATTCTAATCTGATCACTCTCTTCATGAGAGTGATCTGAAACTTCACAGAGGTAAAGTAGAATGGCCAGCTTCTCTGTGGCCTTAGGTATGTTCCTTAACCTCTAAGCTTAAACTTTCATGTAGTATAATTATTATAATATAATAATATATTTTAGTAAAATAAATGTTTATAGTCTAATAAAATGTGTGTGTGTGTATATATATATATATATATATATATATATATATATGACAGAATAATTTGTTATTTCTCTAATGTTTTATATTTGCAGCCTCCATGCAAAATGTATTACCCAGTAGATGATTTATATACTGCAACCTGTCCAAATATAGAGGCACGTGTTTGTGGCTCCAATGGCTTGACTTACAAGAATGAGTGTTTCTTTTGTCTTGATCAGTGGTAAGTGCCGCAGTCTGGCTGCAAAATAACCAGGGGGTGACGAACAACTTGTGTACGTTGATACAGCAGGAGTAGGAGCCATTTATTGCAGGACAGGAGCAGTATTCATACATTCCACACAGCTTATCTAATTAGCATAAACTAGATACATCAGTCAACCAATAAGGAATCTCCACACTTAATGGCTCGCTTTTGTTACTTCTCAAACCACTCCCTCTGGCATTTTGCCAGGCACCATCCAGACTTGTTTACGAACCCTAACATTCCCCTGGCAAAATTCCAGGTGTCATTTTGACTTGTTTACAGACTCCAACAGGTAAGTTCAAATTAAAATATAGTTACTGTATTTTTCTTCTATAATTCACAGAAACTTCAAGTAATGCAAGCAAAGGAATTGGGTTTTGCTGGTGTATGGATATAATTTTTTAATTCACAGAAATTCAAGTAATGCAAGCAAGGGAATGGGTTTTACTAGTATATGGATATTTTCTTAAATGTCCTCTATTCTTCATAAAAGATTGAGGAGATACTACATACACAATGAAAAGTATCTTTTTAAAATTTAGTTACATTCAAAATTGACTTAGAAGGAAAAGTTTACATGATTTTTTTGAGAGAATTATAGAGTTCATATGTGTAGGAAGTCCATAGAAAATATTCAAGCAATAAATAGGAATGCGTTTTTTAAAAAATCACTCAAATTTTCTTTCACAGTAATGGATAACATCCATCTATTCATCTCTATATCTATAAATATATCTATTCATCTCTATATCTCTGTATTTATCTCTATATCTATAAATATAGATATCATTTATCTGTATCTATATAAGATAGATATAAACAAAGATATATATATATACATACAGAGAGAGAGAGAGAGAGAGATCTGTATCTATGTCTAGGATTTCATATCTATAGACATAGGTACAGATCTAAATATGACACACAATGTACCAAAGTATTTATATGGTCTTACATAGATAAAAATTGATAGTTGACTTTTAGTATTTTTTGCCTTTCAAATAAATTTAGTGGGAAATTTAGATTAAGTAGTAATATTCATTGTGATATATTTTAGCTCCGTTTGAAACTGTTTTCACAAGTCAGGCTTGTGTCTTGTGAGTAACTCTTCCATGACCTGTCCAATCCTCTATATTTGTTGTCCCTAAGCTCCTCTCAGATCGTAGGTTTACCAGGACTCATAAAATTCAGAAAAGTTCCTATACTCATGGTGACTATTTTTTACAACGAAAAGAAACAAATTAAAATCAGGCAAAGAAAAAGGCATATAGAGAAGAATCCATAAGTTATCAGGCACAAGCTTGCAGCTACAGTTTCCCTATTGAAACCACTCAGAAGATGCTTAATTTTCCCAGCCATGATGGGTGACAACACATATGAAATATCACCACTCTGGGAAACTCACTCACAGCTTGGTCTCAGGGATATATATTGGAGCTCAGTTACATAGGCATGTTAACACTTGCATGGCTGATGTTTTCCAGCTCTAACCCCCAAAGCTCACTGATACAAGCAGCTCAGAACCCTAAGCAAATGAAAACAGGTATTCACCATAAATTATACTATTAACAAGCAGACCCAAGTACTGAGTATACACAAACACTCTTATCCATCAGACTATCTTCCCTTATAATTCTGACTGGTGTACAGTGACCACTTTAGGTGTTATTTCTCAATCTGATAATAAATAAAGTGTCCTTGTTGGCTAAAAGAGCAACATGGTTTAGTAACTTTGTAGCCAATGTGAGCACAGTTCATTTCAAATATAATTTAATTCTGGAACACAGGAAATTAATGCTATTGCAGGAATAATGCAGTGACCTATACATTTGCTTTAAATTTCCCTTTAACTTGCATATATAAACTTAACCTTCATGCCATTTCCATAAATTGGAGCAAAAAGTACCAATTCTCTTTTGAGTGCAGAGAAGGGTAATTCATTAATCTCTGTTCTCAGCAATGTTTTGAAGTCCAGTGAAATAACCACCACTTGTAAACAATATAAAGCTTTGAAAACAATTGAAAAACATTGAAGATAGCATGTCTTGGCTAGAATTGATACAGAATCATAGACACCATCCTGAAAGGAATCCAAACCTTAAGTGACACTAGACTTAATCAGTCTAGAATCCTGATAATAGGTACCAAGAAACTAGTTGTATGAAACAGACCCCAGACTTTTTAGAAGTTTGCAATGTTATTTGTCAAAAAATAAATAAATAAATAAATGCATAGCAAAATTGATAACAGAAAGCAGCCTTGATTGTATTGGGTCAAAATCGTATTCTAATAAATTTTAAAATAGTTGACAGCATTTCAAAAATCAGATTTTTACCTAAAATATAAATTACAAACATTATATTTAGAGTAAGCAAGGATTTCACAAGCAGTAAATAAGAAACATCTGCTTTGGAGCAGCTTGCTGTTCAAATTGAATTTGGGCATTCCAGAGAGCTGTATTCCCACCTTCCTTCAGTAGTAGAGGTGGCTCACATCACTTATTTATATTACCCATGTGGTGCCAAGCATTAACGTAGACCAGATATATATCAATAGTGTTCCCAATTATGGTGGTTGAGGTTGGAATCTCTTAAGTGGAAAAAAAAATATGTAAAGGATTTTAAAGAAACAAGATACACAAAACAAAATGGATTCATTAATCTACACAGTGATATTTGTAAAACATAGAATTGAGAAATTGTACATTATAGTGAAAGGAATGTTGAGATTTAGAGAATATTAATATATAAGGATGAAAAGTCAGGCAGAAGCTAGTCTTCTGTAACACAAATAGAACAAAGAGAATAGACTCTGTTCTATGGGCAATGTGAACTCTGTATACGTTTTGAGCTGCGTGAATTTTGGGTACCATTATTGCCATGGTTGTCTTTTACCTCTTGAGGAAAGATTCTAGTACTGCCTTGTTGAATGGAAAAGGCTTGAGTTGGGACTGGAATTAAGGGATGGAAAACAACATTGAAAAACTTAATAGGACACCTTTTGAATAGTCAAGACATGGAGAAGGAAGGTGCAAACTGGTGGTGACAAATGGAAACAGTGAGAATAAAGCAAATTGTAGCTCCCTTTATGGGATTTCATTTAGAAGATTTAGAAGATAATGGAGAGTACATAAAAGAGCAATGCCCAATCTCCTCATGACCCTAATCTTTCTTTTCTTTTCTCTAGGGAATTCGGTGCTTATGTTCAATTTGTGAAATATGGAGATTGTAGCTAATGGGTAACATAGCACTTTCACTTGCTTATTCTCTTCATGGCTTGCTTCTAAAAATAATTTCTTTTAGAATTTAATGGTACAAATTAAGCAATTCATTCCTACATTGTACCCAAATTTGGAACCAAATGGGGCACAGAGGAATCAAGATAATGGAGAACCAAAAATTACATTTGTTGTAAATAATCATAACAACAAAAGAGATGATTTTTGTAAACTGATTGCTTAAAATTACCTTCCACGGGTGGGCTGGGGGGTGGGGAGATAGATTTCTAAGGTCTGCCAATCAAGTTAGCTTTCTAGAATTCCCCTAAACTAAACTTATTACAAACTTCAGGCCTCTCTGCAGGATTATACCCCACCCCACTAATCTCACTTGATGACACAAAGCTAAGGAGAAAATATTCTTCCTGTCATAGACTCCAGAGGAGGGAGTCAATGAGTTATACAGGAATGGTGCAACATTTAAATTCCTCAAATATATAAGTTATACCTCCCATGGTTGGAGAAGTAAAATACCAGAGAGGGATGAGAAGTGTTCTACTAATAGAGGTTCCTACTCAAAGAAAGAAAGGACACTAGTATAGAAATAAGATCTGAAGTCTGCCCTCAGTTTTGCCATTGACTACTTAATTTGGGGTCATATTATCTATCTGTGTCACTGATCATAGTGGTTACAAAATTTTCCTGGCTTGGTTTATTGTACTGTGTATGCTGAAAAGTAGCCATCCAATTTAACAGGTATCTGACTTTAAGTGTAATGAACATTCTGATGAAAGTCAATGTTGCTCCTCCACTTGTTAGTAAGAAAGATTTGGATTCTTCAATCCACTATGAGCTTATGAGTGATATCAGAAATAGTCCAGGGAACAACATGAAGTATTGCTAGTAGTGGACATGGAACCAAGGATATCAGAATCTAATCGACTGGGCATCTTTTGCTGCTGTCTAAATATCCAGTCATCTGTATTCTAGTGAATGAAATTAGTGTTATGTTAATCAACTTTTTATCACTGTGACCAAACTACCAGACAATAGCAACTTGGAGGAGGAAAGGTTTGTTTTGGCTCACAGTTTCAGAAATCTCAGTTCACGGTCAGCCCAACTCCACTGCTCTGGGCCCATCGTGGAGCAGAACATCTTGGAAGAGGAAAGTTGTTCAACTTGTAAAAGCCAGGAAGCAAAGTCAGAGAGAAAGATGCCTACTCCTGGAGCCACACCGCATTATCCAAGGGAGGTAAAAGTTCAGGGTATTGCAGGGTGCAATAATTGTTCAGTACCTTTTACTCAGGACTTAAAAGTGTGTACACAGCTACTGTTCAGAGCGGCTCCTGACAGATCTGGATCTGGAAGATCTGGAAGAAAAAAACTAGAATCCCTGGATTTTTGTTTTGGCAAAAATCCTGGAGGGGTAGGGGGGCAATACCATGGTGAGGATCAGATATCATAAAGATATAAGAAAGATCTGTGGAAGGAGGAAGGAGGGATGGAAAAGAGGAAAAAATATGGAATAACAAAATCTCAATGTATGCATTTATGAATATAAAAGAAATTTCACCTTCATGTATATAGTAAGTACCTATCAAAAAGAAAGAAAGAAAGGAAGAAAGAAGCCAAGGGAAAATCGGTAGACTAGATGGAGAAGAATGGGAGAGGCATGGGGGAGGGAAGGGGGGGAGAAAGAGGGATTGAAATCAATGCTTCTATGATTTTGTCAAAATGAACCCAACTATTTTGTGCAACTATAATGGTCTAATTAAAAAAAAAAAAAATCCTCTCCCAAAGCCTATTTGTATTGGAAACTGGGGCTTTTCTCTGGTCACAAAGGCAGTGTGGGCATCTCATCAGGGGCATTTTTGTGTATACAACATGATAACTTTTATAAAAAGTTTAATATAGATGGCATGGTTATGGAAAGTCACCTTGCAAAACAATTTCAGAAGGTTCACTAGCTACATACTCAAATAGAACCTTCCTAATCAGGGCAATAGAGCATTCCAGAGAACAAAGACAAGCTGTCCTGCCACTTGGGCATAGTTTTGGACAGCAGCCTTGCTGCAGTTGTTTCTCACATCCTCTTACTATTCTGTGCCCCTTCTCTCCAGTGCTTCTTTCCATGGCTTCCTTCCCTCTTAAACATGTTCACCATAATACCAAGATCCTCGGCTGTATGTCAGGTAAATTCACCTATATGCTCATTCTTGTCACTAAGTGCCACTTGCACCTCTTGCCCTCACTGACTCTGGCATATAGAAAAGGACACTTTTTTTTGGTACCAGAGATTGAAAACAGGGTGCTTAATCATGGAACCAGCCCATTTTATCTTTTGAGACAGGCTTTTGCTAAGCTGCTTAGGGCCTCCCTAAATTGCTGAGTCTGGCTTTGAACTCACAATCCTCCTGCCTCAGCCTCCTGAGTGCTAGGATTACATGCATAAGCCACCACATGCCTCCCAAGGACACTCTAGATGTTGAAGTAGTGGAGAGGAGGGGATGCCTATGCTCCTGGAGGACTGGAGAAGGAATTGACATTGTCTTAATTTTCTGAGGCTGCTTCCAGGACATTGCTTCTCTACCTGCTAGAAAAGTGATGTCAAGGCACATGACATCTGAATCAATCCTTTTGCATACTTCATCTCTGTTTCTTAGTAACCCAGTGCTTTTGGCCCTTAACAGATAACCTTGCTTTGCTGACATTCATGTCAACCTAGGCAGCTTCAATGACCACCTGATTTATTCCTCCAAATCTTTGGCCTCACCGTTCCCCAGCCCAGATATTTCAATTGTCAGGTGTGATGCACCCAGGGTACTTACATGTCTGTGATACACATGTGGGCCATTCTAACTTAGGATTCAGTCCTGTTATAACAGTTGATGACAAATTAGATTGCAAGGCACTCAACACCTCTAGGCTCAGTATTAGCGATTGAATTTTACTTATGCAGAAAATGCCCTGACCCTAACACAAAAGAACATTCAGTGATGCAGAGAACTGATGAACTGAGAGAGGGACCTGCAGCCCAGAGACTAGGGCTTACTTCCTCACTCATCATATGTGATTTACATTCCCTGAGCATCTCCTTCCCTACCTTTAATAAGGTTTTTACACCTAATGTACAGAATTACTGCTAACATTTAAAAAGAGGGACATTTTAGAGGAACAAGTGTGTGATTTTGGTCAGTACATTTTCTAGAAAGTGGTTTATTGCTTTATATATCTGTCCATTCTGTTCTTTCAATCGACTCATTTCACAAGGGCTTCAGGCTGAGGTAAAATCTACATTGGACAAGACCCCAGGATCCAGCAGGGACAGCTTTTAGGCTTACTTATGGTAGAGAAAGCATTCTTCTCTTTTCCCACTTATATTAACAAATGAAAAGAAACAGAACTTCACCCCCAGGTAGAAAGCAGGACCTGGAACATGCTACAAATGTTCTGGTGGTGAGATTACTTTTGAGAATTCATGATAGAAAAGATACAAATTTAAAATAATATTATATTTATCAACCTTATTATTTGGTTATGAAACTATTTATGTCATGCCAATGTTATTTCATTTAGTCCTCACAACAGAATTTTTCATGAGGATATCCATTTCCATTTTGCACATTCTACATATGTTGCTTCATTTGTTCAGTGAGTTGTGTTAATAAGCTTATAGATTCTGGTATCTGTGCAGATCCAAAGAGGAAATTACAGATGGTATTACTGTCTGCATGGAAGAGAAAAACAAATATCCAAAAATAAGGGGCTGGGGATGTGGCTCAAGCGGTAGCGCGCTCGCCTGGCATGCGTGCGGCCCGGGTTCGATCCTCAGCACCACATACAAACAAAGATGTTGTGTCCGCCAATAACTAAAAAAGAAATAAATATTTTTTAAAAAAAATAAGACCACGAGGAATAGCACCTTCAATTTTGATTACTGTGGAGTTGACTCACTTACAAGATGTCTAGGTAAAAGCACCCTCTAATGTCTGGTTCTAGAGACTGGAATTATGATGAACAAAATTTGGAAGTCATTAGTGCGTGGTCCTGGAGGAAAGAAGATCAGGTAAGATGCGCTCCCCTCAACAGCCCATCCCCACACATACCCACAGCTGCTCACAGCCTTCTGCTTTAATCTCACAGGCAAAGCCCATGTCATTAAAATAGAATAATGGCCATATGCTGACTGAACGAGGGAGAGGGGGGGGGTCTCAAATTGAGGGAACCATTTGTGACTGAGAGAATGTGGCAATATCATTTGACCACTTAGTCTCAGTGTAGCTAATGTCCACCCCATCTCATCCTTCCCATTGCATCTGTCAATAAATTCCTTTACTTTTGTTCTTACCCTGGTTCATAATACATCACTTATAACTGAAATACCTAATACAGAGGGATGAGGACATTATTGTGTTTGAAGGCTGGGGACATAAAATCTGTAAAAGCTGTTTGCCTTTGCCTCATGGGTTCTGGGCCATTGCCTGCTGTAACCACTAGATGTCAGCTTCACTCTTCTCTCCTTGTTTTATTTGACTTGCTCTTTATTTCCCTAGATGAGTCCAGAGAGCAGTACATAACTTGCCCTTCTCCATCACCTCTCCTGAGGAGTGCACAATCTATCTTTACTGGTAATGGGGACCTCCATCCTTTTCCATTTTCCTCCTCGCTTCCCCTGTGCCCCCTGGCCCTTAGATTCTGGGGGTGTCTGGATATCTTCAGACCTGGGGAAATAGAGTTTCATGTCTTTCAGGTCCAAAATCATAAAGCATCTCCTAAAATGTAGATCTTTTCTTGTTCATATCAACATCTCCTAACACTGTTTCATTAGTTGGTCTCTCCATCTCTGCCTTCACAAAAATAACAAAACCAAAATACTCTCTCCAAAGAGAGCAACCCTGTCCTACCTACCACATAATAAAATGGGGGGATTAAGGGAAATTCTAAACTTTCATTTTCCCTCTTCAAAACGTAGAGGGTCTGCAATTATTGTGTTTTAGTGGGGGAACAAAAAGGGAATAATTTAGAAATTCTTGATTAATTCATGTCACCACTGCTGTGTGAGAATCCCTGCTGGCTGTGAGACAGATGTGAGCACAGGCATGAAAAGTAACAAGTTCAGAGGGGACAAAGGAGGGCTTCTGGGTGTGAACTGAGATTGCACATAATCTTCCCAGACTCCACATGAGAACACAGTGCTCCAGCATAGCAAGGGGGCAATGTGACACTGGCAGAGGAGGAATTTCCACCAAAATTAGCCCTATTCAGTAAGCACCTGCACCATGCCAAGTGTCATGGTGCATTTTATCTCAATTAGTCCCCTTCACAGTACTATCAGCCTGATTCTCATTGTCACCCCCTATGTACAGATGAGGATATTATATTCACAAGTGGCACTTACTTCTCGTGATGCCATCTTGTACTTTGTAAAAGAGAACTGAGATTTGAGCTCAAATTATGTGCTCCGAATCACAGCCCTGTGTTATCTAACTGAACCCCACTGTAATTAGAGAAAAGATGGTAGGCAGAGCAATTATAAAAGATCTTTGAAAAGGTACAAACTCATATTCCTTTAAAAATATCAATCTCTGGGCAAGGCACAATAGTATATACCTGTAATCCCAGAGGGTAGGGGGACTGAGGCAGGAGGGTCGTGAGGTCAGAGCCAGCCTCAGCAAAAGCAAGGCACTAAGCAACTCAGTGAGACCCTGTCTCTAAACAAAATACAAAAAAGGGCTGGGGATATGATGCTCAGTGGTGAAATGCCCCTGAGTTCAATTCCCGGTACACACCCCCAAATCCATCACTATTAAAGAAAATATTGTGGGGGCTGGGGTTGTGGCTCAGAAGTAGAGTGCTCGCCTCTTACGTGCGAGGTCCTGGATTCAATCCTCAGCATCACATAAAAATAAATAAATAAAATAAAGGTATTGTGTCCAACTACCACTAAAAAATAATATTAAAAAAAGAAAATATTGTGACTAGATGGACTAATAGCATATCAAAATAAGATTCTGTTTTCAAAATCATGAAAGCTATCCTCAGATGGTGGTATAATTCTTTGCTTACTTTTCAGACATTCAACATCAAAGAGCCAATATTCCCTTAAAATAATGTTTTGGGATTTAATCTACTATTTTTCTAATTTTTTGTCTTCAAATTAATTTATTCTCTAATTTAAAAATAGAAAAAAAAAGATTTAGAAGACAAGAAAATAAAAAGTAATATTTATAAAGTCCTCGACACTGAGCAGATAAAGGCCCTATTCCTCTGGAGTTCCTATTCCAATGGGCTTGTCCAAGAACATGGTACTGGGGAAAATAATAATAGAAAGCAAGCAAACATAATATGATGGCTGGAAAGTGATTTGATGCCAAGGAAGGTGGCTTCAAACTGTTGACTTTTAGCTCAGCCAGGAATAATATGGAGGAAAAGGCCATGTGAAAGCTAGGAAAGAGGGACTGCAAGGTTCAGAGTAAATGTGGCTTTCGTTGAGCAGAAATAGCCAGAGCATCTGGGAGAAGTAAAATCCAATGTTGAGATCAGAGAAAATCCAGGAATCAAATCATGTCCTCTAGGTAGCACTCACAGTCCACATTCTGTCTCGGTCTTTTTCTAAATGGGATGAAAAACCATTAAAAGGGTTTACACTTCAACATTTTGAAAATTTGAGCCTGGACCAGATACAGTTCTGTAACATCATTTACCTATAAATACAATGACAGATTTTTCACTTCTTTTCAACCTTCAGATTTTCCAGCCCCTTGCTCTCACTCTTTTCTGGTTAAAAATGAAGAATTACAGTCTCATCTCAGGCATACTGGGTTAGATTCTGTCAAGATACACAGGAGTTTTTAATGCACATTAAAAATTGAGAAGCACTTGTTTAGAGCCCTTAGAGGAGTCTTTCAGAAAGATAAGTGTCATTTTTTTTTTAATCAATGGTTTTGGATTTTTCCCTGAGAAATGAAAATTCTCAAGTCATTTTGTGGTTTAGTGTATAAACAAGGTTAACCTCAGCATCTTTAGTGGTCAGGAATTAATGCTTAATACTATAACCACCAAGAAATAAGCCAAACTCAGAAAATCAAAGGGTGTATATGTTTTCTCTCATCTGTTGAAGCCAGAGAGGAACAAGGAAAGAAAGTGGGGAGAGGGAATCTCATAGAAATCAAAGGAACAAGGGGGTGGTAGGTGGTGAAAGAAGGGGAAGTGCTAGGGAGTGATATTGGCCAAATTATATTGTTCTGTTGTGTGTGTGTACAAATATGTTACAACAAATCCCCTCATTATGTACAACTATAATGCACCAATATAAAAAATGTGAAAAGAGAAAAAAAAAAAAACATTGAGAACCCAACTTACAAAATAACTAACTAAATAAAACATGTGTTGTACACCATAAATATATGTAATTATACATGTCTTCCCACAGGCCAGCTCCTCTTCCAGCTATTCCCATTTCAGTCTGTGGAATTTCATATTCTCAGTCCTGAGGCTCAAAAAACTTATTCTTCCTTTTATTTTTCCATGACTCCACCTAGAGGAACATAGTTGCCAAACACTTCAGTGAATTTCTTAAACCACATGTGTTAATGACATTTCTTTTTTCCTTTTCCAAGCCTTTGGAGACCAATATTTTGTAGAAGATAATAAAATAAAGGTTTAAAACTTAAATGATGAAATAATCATTAAATGTACAAGCTCAAAATTTATTATTAAGTCAGACATAAAGATAATTTTAATAAATAAGTACAAAAATTTACTGCAAATTATACTTGTAGGAGATTAATTCAGTTAATTGCTATTAAATTTATAATTTTTGTTTTTCTGCAACTATGAATATTGAGTTAAATAGCAGTTGCCCATAGGTAACACTGTCATGAGCATTTTGAAAGTTCACTGTTCTTGTAGCTATTAACAGTGCTAATATACTCCTTGCTTGTTAACTTATTTAACCTGTTGCCAACAATGCTGCCCCAAAGAATAATATATATTTTTTAATGTATTTAGTAATATATTTTTAAAACGATGAATTTTTAAAACTTCTTTGTGTTATTTTATTTTTAAAAACACTACCTTTTAAAAGACAATCTCACAGAGAATATTTACATGAATTTTATTTATTTTTTATTAAATTATTCACTTATTCTAATTTGTTATATATGACAGCAGAATGCAATTCATTTCATATTACACATATAGAGCATAATTTTTCAAGTCACTGTTTGTACACAAAGTATTTTCACACCATTTATGTCTTCATACATGTACTTAGGGTAATGATGTCTAACTCATTCCATTATCTTTCCTACCCCCATTCCCCCTCCTTTCCCATCCCTCCCCTTTGTCCTATCTAAAGTTCTTCCATTCCTCCCATGCTCCCCGCCACCATGGCCATTATGAGTCAGCATGTTCATATCAAAGAAAACATTTGGCCTTATTTTTGGGGGGATTGTCTTACATCACTTAGTATTATATTCTCTAACTTGATCCATTTACCTTCAAAAGTCATTATTTTATTCCCTTTTAATGCTGAGTAATATTCCATTGTGTATATATACCAAAGTTTCCCTATCCATTCATCTACTGAAGGGCATCTGGGTTGGTTCCACAATTTAGCTATTGTGAATTGCGCTGCTATAAACATTGATGTAGCTGTATCTGTAAACATATATTGGAGAAAAGATAACTTCTTCAATAAGTGGTGCTGGGTAAACTGGAATCCACATGTAACAAAATGAAATTAAACTTCTATCTCTCACCATGCACAAAACTCAACTCAAAGTGGATCAAGGACTTAGGAATTAAACCAGAAACCTGTGCCTAATAGAAGAAATAGTAGGCCCAAATCGCCATCATGTTGGATTAGGCCCCAACTTCCTTACTAAGATTCCTATAGTGCAAGAATTAAAACCAAGAATCAATAAATGGGATGGATTCAAACTGAAAAGCTTCTTCTCAGCAAAAGAAACAATCAGTGAAGTGAAGAGATAACCTACAGAATGGGAGCAAATCTTTACCATAAGCAGATTAGATAGAGCACTAATCTCTAGGACATATAAAGCACTCAAAAATCTTAACACCAAAAAAACAAATAACCCAATCAACAAATGGGCCAAGGAACTGAACAGATACTTCTTAGAAAAAGATATACATTTGATCAACAAATATATGAAAAAATGTTCAACATCTCTAGTAATTAGAGAAATGCAAATCAAAACTACTCTAAGATTTCATCTTATGCCAGCCAGAATGGCAGTTATCAAGAATACAAACAACAATAAATGTTGGTGAGGATGTGGGGGGAAAGTTCACTCATACATTGCTGGTGGGACTACAAATTTGTGCAGCCGATATGGAAAGTAGTATGGAGAATCCTGAATCCTTGGAAAACTTGGAATGGGAACTACCATATAACCCAGCTATCCTACTCCTCGGTTTATACCCAAAGGACTTAAAAACAGCATACATAAAATTTAGAAAATCATATTTTAAAGTGATTTCAGCAAGCTCAGGATATTCAGTTTTCCCTTTTGTACAAAATGATGGAAGTGACATTGTATTTTGAAAATTAACCTTCAATTCTTCACCAGTAGCCAATCCAAAATTCACAATGTAAAGTTATAGTTAATGTGAAATTACATCATATGCATGGATGTTCTTTTGACAGAAAAGAGAACATGTAAAGTCAAGTACTTAGGAAGTGACTGAACAAATGGATGAAATTGTATCTTGATTGTTGAGTGAAAAAAATTAAAAAGAGGGACACTAGGGAGATAGAACTAGCAGGAATCATTGCCTCAATATGGAAAGTTAGGGATAGAGAGTATCCTTTCCTATCTTACTTTAAGAAATACTTAATACATACTTTGATTGAAGTCATCAATGAACTCTGAATTAGAGTTTCAGTGGCAAGTTTTATTTTCAAAAAGGATCCTCTGCCCACAGAGCATGGATTCTTAGAGTTGGGAGGCAGTATTTTGGAGAGGCTAATGGTGCTCACTTTTACAGATCAGCACAGGAAAAGAGATCAAAAGTGCAGGCCAGGAAAGTGATAAGTGAGCAACAAGCTGACAGAATGAGGCCAAGAGAATTGCTGGAGGGTAACATCTGAAAACAAAGGAAGGAATAGTATTCTAGAATAAGGGGTAATGGTCAGAGAAGTGAAAACAGAGATTTGAGTTAATTCCCAGATCTGCTCATTTCTAGCAGTATAATACAGCAACAAACACATTTAATTCTCCAAATTCCAGTTACTTTCTCTCTAAGATGGGCTGAACACAGTATATATCACATAGTGGTGCTGTGAGGATGATAAGGCTAATAGGAAGTAGCACAGTGCTTGTCAGATAGATTGATAGACAGGCAGAAGTAAGTGTGAATGGTTGATACAATCCCCAGTGTATTGAGGTAAAAACTTTTATGGCAGATTATCATGGAGGGTCTCTTTAGTGAAGGAAGAGTTGACATATTACATAGGGAATAATAAACATGTGAATTGAATAGTTCATAATTATGAAAAAAGAAAGGTTAAACATAGTGCCTGAGCTATCATTAGATGTAGGTAAAAGAGATGAGAGAGAGAGAGAGAGAGAGAGAGAGAGAGAGAGAGAGAGATTAAATAAATGTATGTATTTGATGTTGTATGTCAGGGTCGAAAATAAAAGGATTTATGTAAAAAGGCCAAGATGTGAGTTTCTCTGGGTCAATTCCAAACACTGAAAATTTAGACAAGGAAAGAGAAACTACATATATTCCAATTTCAAGAAAGGAGAAGCATGTTATATAAGTCAATCAATTGAGAGGTTCAGTAGCATATCCAGACAGGGCAAAGCATGAATCCCAGGCAGGTGAAGAAAAGAATAACAAGCAAAGGAAGGAAAGAGGGGAGCAGAAAAGTGTGAAAATGAACAATTTTGACAAAATCAAAATTGTAGAAATGCTGTAGTGAAATGGAAATAAAGTTATGGAAAGAAAAGCAGTAGAAAAACTGTAGAGTATAGCTATTGTTTGAGTTATTCTGCAGGGATGTTCCAATTTTCCAAAATGGTAATAGAAATTGTTTATCCTTAACTAAAGATCAAAGTAACATCTTAGAAGCAAATAGAGCTTACAAAACTTCTCATAATTAGAATGAATACCTGAATTTTAAAGGAATTCAGCTGGTAAGTCTGACATGTCATAGGTTAGGGATCTGATTGGTGAATATCCTCACCTTACCATCAGCATGTATAACCAGAACTTTTCAGCCTGGCCTCTTCTTGATGGAGCAAGAAGCATTGGAGAAGATAACAGGTAATCCTCTATGGCAGGTCCACACCAAGTTAGCCAGTGCACTGGTCATTTCATGAGCAAGAAGCCTATGTGTAAATTCTTTCTATTACCCACCACCTGTTCCCTGCCTGGGATTTACCTACCAGCTCTCAATTTGCAGTCAGTTTATTCAGGTGGCTTCTTTTTGTCCTTTCTATCTTCATTTAAGTTACTGCCACTTAATAATGAAGGGAGTCCCTTCTATTTCCCACCCTGTTGGTGTGGGATGATTCCCAAGTTTTATCTTCTAGATTATCTTTCTAAATCAATGACTTCTCAAACTTTGGTCAATACCAAAAATACCTAGGGAACTTGGTAAAAATACAAAGACCCAAGTCTATCTTGTTTTAATGAGTGTGGCTTCCATGTTCTGTATTCATTCTCCAGATGATTCTAATACACACTTAAAAACACTTGAGAACCATTTTTAAATCAAGTGTCCCCATTCCAGCCTATCCTCAGCAATGGGTGCAGAATGATAAAAACAAGGAATGAGGTTGCAGAGGAAGTGACAGCAGGAAGAGAGCTTCTCTAGGGGCTATTTTACCTCCAGCACAATGAATGCTTCCGTGGCTTTTACAATGACACCCACTTCCTCTTCTCATTTAGGCTAATACTACCTCCCAGGCTTCTTTTAATATCTGGGCTGTGACCTCAATTTTCTGCTCCTGCATTCCTGAACACTCACATCTCCTCTGCTCCCTCCCTCCTCTCTGTTCTCACCCTCTGCTCTTTCATCATTCGTTCCTGGTTTATTTATTAATCCCATCATTCGGTCTCTTGTGAGGCTCTTGTTCAGTTTCTGACTCTCTCGTTTCAACAGTTTTTATTCCCTCATTTTCCCCAGTCGTCATCTTAATGTAGCCAGATGTCTGTCATCTGCTGTCCTTATTACATCAACTTCTGTCATTTGTAAGTGCTGTTCATCTTCCCAGAGATGATTATAAGGAGGCTTGTCCCTCATGGCTCTTCCAGCCATGGTGGTTTGGCTCTCTTCAGTTGCTCTCTGCTTGTCTGCTGCTGTTGACCAGAGCTGCACACCTTTTCCAATACACATTGTATTTTTGCTCTTGGCTGGTTCTTTTACTCCTCAGTTACTCACTGATCCCAGCTACTCCAAAGCATAAACCACATTTCTTTCCCAGTCATATCTCCTCCACCATTTAATCCACTTGACGTGCATTCCATCATTTCCATCCTGCTCACTTCTCTACCTTTTCTTATTCTCTTCTAAGATGTTAGGCACCTATTGTAGCTCTCCCTTGCCCACAATCAAGTTGTTCTGAGGCTCTCCACCAATCCCCAGACCCTGTCCACAAATGCTTCTATCATCATAGAAAAACAATTTTTTCGATTGTTTATTAGCCTGGCTGTCTCGTTTCTTTAGTTCTTTAAAACTTTTTAGTGAATTCTATTTTTTAGCCTTTCTCAGACTTTTAAAATTGTTTCCAAATTTTCCCAAGGACATCATTTGCAACCCTCATTTGCTCACCTTCTCTTTTCATCCAGTTGCTCGTCTCCTATTCATTTGACTTCTAGCAGATGTTTGAATTATACACCTGTTTATTTACTAAGCTGATACCATACCCTACATTACGTATCCAGTAATAATCCCTATCTGAACTTAACTGAACTACCAACATTGAGGGCATGATCCTTCACAAGAATGCCTGTATTCAGACACAAACTCTAAGTTTAGGGGTTCTTACAAGATTTTATACTTTCCAAGATTTTCTAAAAGAACTAACAGACCTCACTGAAAGCTATTTTACTCATGGTTACAGTTTATTACAGGAAAAGATACAGGTTAAAATCAAAGAAAAAGCTTATTTTATCTTCTTCCTGTGAAGTCAAGATGTGTTATTTTCTGTGTGGAACCAATGTACAACAATACACCCAGAGTACTGCTAGCCAGGGATGTTCCATAAACCAATGTGTCCAGAGATTTGTTTAGGGCTTCATGACATAAGCATGACTAACTGATTAATTAATTGCCCACATCGTTGAACCCAGACTCCAGGTCAATTGACACTTAGTAACCTAAAGCCCCCACCCTAAATCACATGGTTGGTCTTTCTGGTATGGCCAGCCCTACCTCAACTGTCAGGTACGACAGGCCCTACTCTAAAATCTGGTGTGGCCATCCCCTCCTCTAAACAAAGACACTCCTATCAGAAAAAAACATAAATCCTATCCCAGATGCCAGGGGCAAAGGCCAGACCCTTTTTTGAGCAAGGCCAAATTCTTTACCATGCAATCCCATGTTCTCTGATGCTACTGTGTCCTACTCAGCTTAGGGTTTAATTTAGTGCTCACACATGCCATTAGCTCTTCTTCTTCATAATTGTTATCCTATGTCTTTAGCCTTTTTTGTCCTATTTTTTATTTTTCAAAAATTGTCCAAATAACCTCTTCTTTTCCCTGGTTCCTCTTTTATAACACACGTTGATTATTTCATCTCCTAGATAAAACTGGCATTGCAGACTATAAGAAGAGCTCACAATTTAATTTAAAATGCCACCACTGGCTTCACCTGTGTTCCAGTCCTCTTGACCTGCCAGGCATGCATCTCTGTGGCACAGATTTCCCTCAATATTATTCCAGTGTCCATGGAGACTCCGTTTTCCTGCTACTCTCCCCCCCCCCCCCCCCGAGACCAACTCCTATATCAAGGCTCAAGCTCAAGATCTGGTCTCATTTCTCCTTACCATTTTTTGAAAAAAAAATTCTTTTGGTGTGGAAACAAAACCATGAGGGTGATTTTCATAGTAAAGAACTTCACTCCAATTCCCATTAAATAACCATTTCATTAATAGCAAAGAACAACTTAGAGGGTGTAACTATACAAATCTAAAAGTTGAAATTTCATCTTTATTGCTTTTCAATGCTGTGGATTTTCTGATAAAGAATTTTAATTGGGTTGTTGGGGCTGTGGCTCGGTGGTAGAGCACTCACCTAGCAGGTGTGAAGCACTGGGTTCAATCCTCAGCACCACATAAATAAATACAATAAAGGTAGACAGGTGTGCCTCTATAACTAAAATAATATATTAAAAAAAGAATATTAATTTAAGATATTTTTGACATCCAAAAAGGATATATTACCCTGTCCTTGTTAAATAATTTAAAATACTATATGATTATATCAAACAAATTAAAAAGTACTATAATTAATAATTTTTCTTTAAGGTGATTTTCTTTAAGATCTTCAACATCAAATATGAAAAAATTAAAATAAGCATATTTATAAAAGTAGTAGGAGATTTCTATCTACATATTGATTTTAGTAGGTTAAAAACAAAACTAGCTTAGAGAAATTTATAAAGGAAATTAACACATTGTATATACATTTTATATATACATATATAATGTAAAACATCTCTCAAAAAACATTTTTATAACTAAGTGACAAGTTCTAATTTTTTTCATATTTTTATTGTTTTATTATAGTTGTATCTAATGATTTGTTGTTACATATTCATACATGCACACAATATAACAATATAATTTGGTCAATATCCTTCCCCAGAATTTTCCTTTTCCTCTCCTCCTCCCTCAAACAGTCCCTGTTCTCTAGATTTCCCTTTAATTTTCATAAGAAGCCAAACACACACATACATTTCTTTTATTTTTTCCTTTCTAGCTTCCACATATAAGAGAAAACACAACCCTCAACCTTCTGAATTTGGTTTATTTCACTTACATAATGGTCTCTAGTTTCATCTATTTCCCTGCAAATAACATAATTTCATTTTTCTTTATGGCTGAATAAAATTTCATTGTGCATATATACCACATTTTCTTTAGTCATTCATCTGTTGATGGATACCTATGGTTGATTCCGTAGTTTGTCTATTGTGATTGTTCTACTATAAACAGAGGTATGCATACATTATTATAGCATGATGACTTTAATTCTTTAGGCTAAATACCAAAAGTAGTATAGCTGGTTATATGGTGGTAACAAAAATAGCACGGTATTGGCACCAAAACAGACACATAGACCAATGGTACAGAATAGAAGACACAGAGACAAACCCACATAAATACAATTATTTCATACTAGACAAAGGTGCCAAAAACATTCATTGGAGAAAAGATAGCCTTGTCAACAAATGGTTTGGGGAAAACTGGAAATTTATATGTAGCAAAATGAAATTAAACCCCTATCTCTCACCATGCACAAAACTCAACTCAAAGTAGATCGAAGACTTAGGCACTAGAATAAAGACCCTACACCTAATAGAAGAAAAAGTAGGCCCAAATCTTTCATGTCAGCTTAGGATCTGACTTCCTTAACAAGACTCCTAAAGCACAAGTAAAATCAAGAATCAATAAATGGGATGGATTCAAACTAAAAAGATTCTTCTCAGCAAAGGAAACAATCAATAATGTGAAGAGAGAGTCTACAGAATGGGAGAAAATCTTTACCACGTGCACCTCAGACAGAGAATTAATATCCAGGATATATGAAGAACCTAAACAATTTAACACACACACACACACACACAAATCCAATCAATAAATGGTTAAAGAGACTGAACACACATTTCACAGAAGAAATATAATCAATCAACAAATATATAAAAAATATGTTCAACATCTACAGCAATTAGAGAAATACAAAATCAAACTACTCTAAGATTTCATCTCCCGTCAGAATGGCAAATATCAAGAATACAAACAACATGCTATTTTATTATCTTGTTCTGAATAAAATGTATTTGTTTTAAATAAACTGCACATTATTTTATTAACTTGATCTTAACAAAATGTTTGTTTTAAATAAACTGCACTCTATGTTATTATCTTGTCTGAATAAAATATATTTGTTTTAAATAAACTGCATGCTATTTTATTATCTTATTCTGAATAAAATATATTTGTTTTAAATAGACTGCATGCTATTTTGTTATCTTGTTCTGAAGAATAAAAACAACAAGAAATGTTGGCAAGGATGTGAGGGGAAAGGCACACTCATACATTGCTGGTGGAACTGCAAAATGGTGTAACCATTATGGAATGCAGCACAGAGATTTCTCAGAAAACTTGGAATGGAACCAGCATTTGACTCAGCTATACCACTCCTCGGTTTATACCCAAATGACTTAAAATCAGCATGCTACAGTGATACAGCCACATTAATATTTATAGCAGCTCAATTCACAATAGCCAAACCATAGACCCAAACTTGATGCCCTTCAACAGATGAATGGATAAAGAAAATGTGGTATATATACACGATGGAATATTACTCAGCCTTAAAGAAAAATTAAATTATGGCATTGCCAGTAAATGGATGGAGCTGGAGAATATCATGCAAAGAGAAATAAGTCAACCCCCAAAAAACAAAGGAAGCATGTTTTCTCTGTTATGCAAATGCTAATTCACAATAAGGGTTGGGGGTAGGGAAAAATAGAGGTACTCTGGATTAGGTAAAGGGGAGTGAAGGGAGGGTAGGGGGTATGAGGGTAGGAAAGATAGTAGAATAACTCAGACAATATTACCCTGTGTACATATGTACATATGTGATTACACGACCATTCTACAGTGGAATTCTACATCATGTACAACCAGACGAATGAGAAGTTATATTCCATTTATGTATGATGTATCAAAATGCATTCTACTGTTATGTTTTAATTAATTAGAACAAACTTAAAAAAAAAACTCAGATAAATAAATAAATAAATAGGAGCTAATGGCACCTATAAGAAGGAGTGTGCTGTGGTCATATTTGTGTTTTAGACTGAATAGTGTAGATATAACTGGAGGAAAATGAGCTTGGAAGAGTTATGCAGTTTATTGATGTTATTTGGGGCAGCCCTGAAATGGGTCATATGTCATGAGATTGAGAAGAGGTAAGGATTAGGTTTAGCACTTAAATGGGAATCAGAGTTTATTATATGACTAAAGCTTTGAAACCGTTTTCTTGAGTTATTACAGTGTCAATTTTCTCACTCTCAACTTAAACAGAGGTTATATATTCTTTACTTTTTAATTTTTTATTTTTTATGTAGAAAAAATAAGGAAACAAACACTAGCACACAAACTTAATAACCAAATAAACCCTATTATTTCCACAGACAGAGCCATGGCTTGGGTATAGTTGAAGTATATTCCCCAGAGTTTCATGTGCTATCTTCAGTGTGTAAGGTTGAGAGGCAGTGGGAGCTTAAAGAGGCAGAAATTGACCCCTCTCTGTAGTCTGACTTCCTGTCTCGTCATACAATCCCCGTATTTCTCACATGTTCTCCCACCATGATGCCGTCTGCTATGAGGTGATGTAGCCAGTTGTGTTCTCACCAGAACGAGCATTTGGGCTTTCAGCTTCCAAAACTGTGATCTAAGTAACACCCATTTTCCTTATAATTGCCCAGCCTCAGGTAATTTGTTGTAATAATATAAAACAAATTAATAGAGAGAGTAAAGGCAGTATCCACCCCTCATCCAGTTTCCCTATTTGTGGTTTAAGTTATTCAGTTATTCAGAGTACAATAATATTAAATGAAAAATGTATGAAATAAACAATTTGTATGTTTTAAGTTGCAAACTATTCTGAGTAGAATGATAAAATCTCTCATTGATCTGCTCCAGCTCAACTAGGACATGAATCATCCCTTTATCCAGAATATCCATTCTGTATACACTACCCTCCCATTAGTCACTTATTAGGTTGTTATTAATCACTCCAGGTTATCTGATGGGCTATCTGAGTATTACAGTGCTTGTATTCAAGTAACCCTTACACAAGAGCCTGGTGCAACATCACAATGTCTAGATCATTCACTTCATCTCATCTCATCATATCAGCATTATATCATCTCACATCATCACAAGAAAAAGAGTGAGTACTGTATAATAAGATACTTAAAGAAAGAGCAAGGGAGAAATTGCCTTTGCATAATTTTTATTTCAGTATATTGTCATAACTATTCTATTTTATTACCAGATACCAAATTTTTTAATGTACCTAATTTATAAAAAAAATTATTATAGGTATGGACGTACAGGGGAAAAAAAGTTTATTTAGGGTTTGGTACTCTTCGTTGTTTCAAGCATATGGTATGGTTTTCAGAAATCATACCCAGCAGATAAGTGGCTCTACTATAGAAAAAATAAATAAAGGTAAAATTCAAGAATCACACTTCCCCCATTCTTACATTCTGAACTTATTTTTTTGTCATTGCTAATAGGATGAGGCAAAATAGTGCAGTAGGAAGAAATGAATTTGTGTAAGTATTGGTAGGGTGAAATGTGGGCCTGACTAAAATAAGCAATCACTATGGGCAGGAGATACTGATGGAAAAAGTAGGGAATAGAAAAAGATGGCTTTAGATATATGGATTTGTCCCTGCATCCTCCATTCTATTCTATTGGTCTTCATGTTCTGACACCAATTCCACACAGTTTTTGTTACTACAGCTCTGTAGTGTAGCTTGAGATCAGGTATTGTGATGGTTTCAGCCTCATTTTAATTACTCAGATTGTTTTGCCTAGTTAGGTCCTTTTATTCTTCCAAATAAAATTTCTGACTGTTTTTTCCAGTTTTGTGAAGAATATCTCTGGCATTTGGATGGGGATTGCACTGAATTTGTACATCATTTGTGGTAATATGGCCATTTTGAAAATATTCATTCTTCCTATCCAAGAATATTGGAGGTATTTCCATCTTCTCAGGTATTATTCAACTTCTTCAATGTTTTATAGTTTTTATCATAGAGATCATTTACCTTCTTGTTTAGATTTATTCCCAGGTTTTAATTTGATGCCGTCCCACTTATTAATTCGGTGTAGTATGTTTTAAGATCAAGCATACCTGCACCTAATTAATAAGTGGGATGCCATCAAATTAGAAAGCTGCTGCATGGCAAAGGAAACAGAGAATGTGAAGAGAGGGGCTACAGAATGGGAGAAAACCTTGGCCAGCTACCCCCTGTCAGGCAGTTAATAACCAGACTATATAAAGGACTCGAAAAGTTTAATATCACAATAACAAATAGCCCAGTCAATAAAGGAGCAATGGGTTGGGGCTGGGGCACAGTGGTAGAGTGCTCCTCTAGCATGTATGAGGCACTGGGTTTGATTCTCAGTACTGCATATAAATAAATAAAATAAAGGTTCACTGACAACTAAAAAAAATTAAAAAGGAGGGGGGTGGGCAAATGGACTAAACAGATAATTTTCAAAAGAAAAATATATAAATGGCCCAAAAATATATGATAAAAATGTTCCAACACCCCCATCAGTGAAGGAAATTGCAAATCAAAACTATACTGAGATTTCATCTCACTGAAGGCAGAATGGCATTTTTCAAGAACACACATAATAATAAATGCTGGAAAGGATGTGGGGAAAAGGTACACTCCTATATTAGTGGGACTGCAAATTAGTAGAATCACTCTGGAGAGCAATGTGGACAGTCCTCAAAAGACTGTGAATAAAATTACCATTTGACCCAGCTATTCCACTCCTTGGCATTTTCCCAAACGAATAAAAATCAGTATACTCTAGTGATACCTGCATACCAATGTTTATAGCAGCATAATTCATTAGAGCTACGTTAAGGTACCAAGATGGGTGCCCATCAACAGAAAAATGGATAAAGAAAATGTGATATATATATATATATAATATATATATATATATATATATATATATATATATATATATATATATATATATATATACACATACACAATGAAGTTCTACTCAGCCATAGAGAAGAATTCAATTAAGGCATTTGCAGGTAAATGGATGGAACTGAAAAACATCATGCTAAGTGAACTCAAAAAGTCAAGGGTCAAAAGTGGAAGCTAGAGAGAAATAAGATATTAAGTGGGGAGGATGGAGTACCATGAAAATAGAAAGGACCACAGTGGTGTAGAGGGAGAGGACTGAGGAAGGGGCACAGGAAAAGGGAGGAGCTACTGAATGAAATTGACCAAACTATGCTATGTACAAACATGACTATGCCACAGTGAATTCCACTTTTATGAATGTCTATAGAGCACCAATTAAAAAGCAAAATAAAAATAAAAATAAAAGGAAGAACAGTAAGAGTAGAGGAAGAGCAGGGAAGAGAGAAAAGGTGGAGTACTAGGGGTTGAAATGGAGCAAATCATATTACATAAAAGTATGAGTATATCAAAATAAACCCAATATTATGCATAGCTATAATGTATTAATAAAAATACTGAAAAAAAACATTAGTTGTCCTTCCTGACTGCTCTGGTTCTGCCAGTTTTACTCCTATTATTTCATAATCAATGTGTCTCCAAATCTACTTCTTAGATTCAGATTTAAAGGGAATACATCAAAATGACTAAAAAGTACTGGCCCTTCAGCTGAAACTAGCTACTTCTCTAAGTCCCTGATTCCTCAGCTGAATAACAAGGGGAATTACCATATTTGTTTCTTAAGATTGCTTTAAGTGTTAAATGAGATAGAGCACATAGCAGGCATAGCACAGTTCTAGCACATAGTAAATACTCAATATGCTTGTTTTCCTGATGATATTCCATTCCTACAGCCACTGTTCTGTCCCTGGATTACTGCCTTAGCTATGGTTCTGGGTTCTCTCTGTCCCTTCAACTTACTGACCCAGGAATTCCTGGTTCAGGCTCTACTTCAATTTAACTCCCTCATTTTTCTCTATCCCTTTAAGGAACCATCCTGCTCCCTCCTGTGACCCCCAAACTATTGGAAAAGAAATCTCTAGTACTCTCAAACTCTTGTCTTATTTCACTTTTATGTTTTTCTGCCCTCCCCAGGATGAACCTGTCTCCATGATAGATCCTCTTACAAAGCTCAAGTTTATGCCCCCACCTCTGCAGGAATATAAGAAGGAATAAACAAGCTACCCGCAGCCTGAAATGGACTCATTTTATCTTCACAGACTCATTCCTCATCTCCAAAAGACCTTCCATGGCTTGGTGTCCAACATGAAAATTTCCTCTCCCTATAAATAGCTGCCAAAACCCAAAGCAACACTACTCCTAATCCATATTTTCTCATCCTTTTAAATTTAGAGAGCTTCATCTCCACCCAAACTTCATGTGCCTTATCTTTGAATACATCTGGAGGATCATTAACTCAGCCTCACCCCTGAGAAATTAAATCTAACACTTTTCCCTTTAGCCACAACCTGTGTAAATAATCCTTCATGCTTTCCACACCTACTAGGTTTACATTTTGCCTAAACCTTGACCTCTAAACACAAAAAAGGTTTATAATTTGCATAGTCCATCAGAATCTTTCAGAATACTTGACTCTCTTCCAAAGCTTGCTACCTCCTAACACAGTCTTTATGGTCCCCTCAAATCTCTGACATACTCATTTCCTAGGCATAAAATCACTGTTCTTCAATTATCATTTAGTGTCATAATGAACTTTGGGAAAAATACAGAGTGTGGTACTATGAGTGCTAAATTTGTCTAGTGGCCATCAGTTTTATATCCACTGTTAACTGTCTGATATATTCCCATCAATGACTGTGCCATGCCTTCTCCCTCTTTCTCAAGCTACCAAGCCATCTCAATTTTTCCACTGCAGAAAGAAACCCCAGCACTCAATTACCCAAGTCTGCCCCACAATGGGTCCCCCTTGTCCCTCTTTCTCTACCTATTAAAATATCAGTAACCATATTCATCTGTGCACTTGTCTTCTGTCTGTGTCAGTGGGAACAGTGCTTCATCTGTGCTCTTAATATTGTTCCCTACCCCTCAACAGCTTCTAGTTAGCCACCCTCCCTTATGTATTTTACATTTCTTTTTTTTTTTTTTTGCCTTTGATTTTAAGACATATGCAATCTACCCAAGACCTTGTTGAAGTCTCTGCTTCTTTTCCATTCCTCTTTTTTTGACAACCAATATACCAATCTTCTAAAAACATAACTTACAACCCTACATTCACACATACTCCTGATCACCCCTCAATCCATTCCTACACCTCTTTGCTAAGAATACATTTTCAGAGTGTATAAATACACTTCAACTTAAAACATAATAGTTTTTTTTCTCATTATTCATTATCTTCATACTTTCATAGTAAACAATAAAACTGACAATTACCTTTCCTTATTAGAACCTTCGCTTCACTTTTTTTCCATGGCTGAACTCCATAGTCTCCTCCACTAATTGATGTCATGATCTTGGGAAGATGACTTAAACCCTCTGAGCCTTAACTTACTCACTGGTAAAATTAGGGTAAATAAAATTCTTTCTTCAAAGAGTTCATGTTCCATACCATCAGCTACCTATATGCAGATCTAATTATGAGCTTGACACCCTGATACATACACGTTCATCACACATTCACATCCCTAATAGATTGTTATATATTAAGCCATGCACTGGATAGCAATGTATTAGTCAACAACACACCACATATATGACCGTGGTTCCATAAGATTACAATGGAGCTGAAAATTCCCCATTACCTAGAAATGGTATGGCCATAATAATGTCAGAGTGAAAGAATTAGGAACATTTGTGGTGAGCTGTTATAATAAATAGCTCTACTGTACCACTACTTTATAAAAGTATAGGACATACAATTATATGCAGCACATAGTACTCATTAACAATAATAAGTAGTAATGGTACTGGTGTATGTATTTACTATCCTATACACTTTTATCATTATTTTACCATATGATCCTACTTATATAAAAAAGATAACTGTAAAATAATATGCTTTGGGATGCCTGCTGCAATCTCAAGGATCTCTTGCTTACTGTAGCTCTTAATTGCATCATTTTCTCCTGTGCTTGATTAATTTTATGTTTTGTTCAGAAGGCCCTGGGAGCAATAGTATGTGTACTATAAATAGCCTAAGTGTGTAGTAGGCTGTGTCATGTAGGTTTATGTAATTTCACTCTACAATATTTACACATTAACTAAATTGCCTAATGACCCATGTTTCTTAACACATCCCCCATTGTTAAGTAATACATGATTCTATGTGTGTGTGAGCATGTGTGTGTGTGTGTGTGTGTGTGTGTGTGTGTGTCTATGAAGATTTACTTAACACACAAAAACACCCTGGATGATAAATATCTGTTTTAGAGGTAAGGAAATTAAACTATCTAGAGGTAACCTACATATTCAAAGGCACACAATCACATTTTTCAGAGGAAGATTGCAAATGAGATCCACTGGACTCAATGCCTATGTTCTTAACCACAAGATTATATTGCTTCCATAAGATAAAAGAGTTCAAACTTGAGCAGGTCCTTCTGTGTCATTTATTATTTACATAATATGTTTTGTTAATGCTGTGTTTCAGAATGTACTAAATAAACCTGCTAAGCAGTGGACTGATAGAACAGTCTATTGCCTTCCCCCAGGTTTTCATACACATGTCCCTGAGCTCAATAGATAAAGAGAAGTTCTTTGGGCGATTGTGCCTGGCCAACACAAGCAATTCATAGAATTGACTCTGGGCTGCTCATTGATAAAATAAATAATCATGATACCATAATCAAATGCACTGTGCTATAGGACAGACTTTCACATAATAGGTTCCAATTACATAACTGTGTTGTGGGTAACAACAGACCTCACTGGACAGACGATGAAACTTAGACTGTGGTGTGATCTCTGGGCTGTTTGCCAGCTACTTCCAGATCTCCCCCTTCTGGCCTTCAGGAGACAAGTAACCTCTGTGGTTGGGAAAGGCCAGTCAGTGACAGAGGGGAAATGGTAGTGGTGTTGCTTCTGAGTTGGGATGCATACCTCACTGCTGAGAAGGCAGATCCTCAGGATTATGTCTTTGCTTCACCTTATAGCAATAATCCAAGCAGTCCTCGGTCCACTTGGCAGCCAAAGGGAAGGCAACACAGCATATCAGCACCCTACCATACGTGGGAACCCATTTATATTGTTACAAGTCATGAAATCTCAGGGCTGTGTTACCACAGTCCAACAAAGCTTTTCTGACTGATATGGTCTCATGGCTTATAAATGACTTATCCAATACCACACTGCTAGAAGATGTCAAAAGTAATATGGCAATGCCCCTCTTCCAGCCTCATAAATGCTAAAGCCCCTGTTCCTTTCATCAGGTCCCATTTTCTTTATAAATGCATTGCTTCAAAAGGTTTTTTAAAAATATATTTCCCAGGAGCCGAAATATAAATACAGGTATAGCCTGAGTAGTCTGGGCTTGATATTTTCCATTAGTAAAATAAAGAAAGCTTGAATTTTTCACTGATTTCATAATAAGTGAAATAGTTAAACACTTCTATGTGAACTTTAGAATTCTAAGTAACAGTCAGAAGTATACCTCTCACCTTAAATAACCAACTTATTGGTCAAATAGGAAGTAACAATTAAGTGACAAGGACTGCAACATCGCCTGGGTGTGACCTGCTTTGAGATCCTTTCAAGTGCCAACACTGAGTCTGGATGACCTCACAGGGAAGGTGGAGAATCCAAGGCTGGCCATATAAACACGATCCCTTTCCTAGGGCATGGCCCATTCAGTGGTGTGATTGTCTCTGGGCAGCCTCTGTGACATAGCCACTGGCACCATGAAGATCACTGGAGGTCTCCTTCTGCTCTGCACACTGACCTATTTCTGCAGCAGCTCAGGTGAGTTAAGGGGGAATAGTGTTCCACACAGCCATTAGCAGATTTCCCAAATAATCCCTCCTGGGATGTGAGTGTCTGAGAGAAATGTCTGGTTGGGTAGATTTAAAGTGTGCTGGTTTGTAAGAAAAAAAAAATCTCTGGCTTAAGCGAGACTCTTGTGTTTCAACTGGAGCTTGAGGGAGTTGGATCTAATGTTTTCATTTTCAAAGATTCTTATTTGCATCCATGGATTTAAAAAAACTAATTTTTCCTAAGTCTTCCATTTTATAAGGACAAGGGAAGTTGTCTGTGTTATTAGATACTATTATTAGTGCAAAGATGCAAGAAAACTCAAGTGTCTTCCCAAATCAATACAGGGGCATCAACATAAAACACATATCCGGAGATCAAGAATAAACAATTATAAGGTAAAAATGTGCCTGATTAAAATAAGGCATTCCATCACATTCCTTTATGGCTATTGGGAGGGAGAGGATAGCAAAGACGGAGCCTTGTCACAAGCAGCACTCCAATACTTCTTACTGTTATTGACATTGAATCACAATAAAAAGCACTACAAGCTCCAGAAGACAGCCCTTCATTAATAAAGAAAGGATATTTAGATAATTCTCTTGCCTAACCCTTTGGCCATTCAATTTCCTCAGCAAAGAACTGAGATTTTACATATAGTTGAGGAGTGTGCTGAGACTCACTGCCAAAGGAATGAGAACAAAACACTAGTTAATGAGATTTCAAGGCTTTGTTCTGTTCTTAACATTTCCATCTGTATCTGTCTTTCAGAAGTTGCCAGTCAACCTTTAAAAACAGTGAGTATGTTAAATAATACTTGGATTTCTACTTCTGTTGACTGTCAGTCAATGAATACTTGTGAAACATAGATGCATGATTAATTCAACATGTTTAGGGGAGCGTAAATGGGGAGGCAAACATGGACAACAACACAGTGCTCACAGAAGGTAATTGAAGAAATATGACATAAATATATACGACCATACCTGAAAATTTTTATTAACTCCAGAATTAAAGAAAAGAGCTGACTTCCAGCCAAGAGACTGGTAACATTTTCATGGAAGGAAAAACATGTGAGAGGCAGAACAGAAGCACCTCAATTAATTGCCCAGGCTCTGGATTTCAATCCAATCTTACCACTTACCAGCATTGACGTTATATACAAGTAATATCTCTTTCTAAGTTTTCCTTTCCCCTCCAGAAATAGAGGAAACAGCAGAATTTTCCCTATTCAATTGTTCTAAATATTAAACAAAGAATATTCATGTAAAATTTAAGTGCCTGGCACAGAAATGCTCATCAGTTGCTAACTGAGTATAGTATTAAAAACAGAAATGGTGCTAGTAGAATAGAATTTATCAAATTGGTGATATTATTACTTATAAAGGTAACCTCAGCAACACCATAAGATCTAAGCTGAAACTTCTAGTTCTTGTAGCCAGGGTCACACTGCTTGAGGTCTGAGTAAAGAGCAGGGCATTCTGTTCTGTCTAACCAGGAGGTGGATTGCAGCATTTACAAGAAGTACCCAGTGGTGGCCATCCCCTGCCCCATCACAAACATGCCAGTTTGTGGTTCTGACTACATCACATATGGAAATAAATGTCACTTGTGTATCGAGACCTTGTAAGTATCACATGGGAAGAAAAAGTTCTGGGACCAGGGTTCTCAACTACAATCCATTCTCTCTCCAGGAGCCTGCTTAGCTCTCTATAAACTATACTAATCTCCACCCAGAGTAGCTGATAGGGTCAGAAAACTGGCTGTTGCTCAGTCAGACCAGGGTTGGGCCTGCTTTCTGTCAACTGGAACTGCTCCCATCCAATTACTGAACCTCCGATTCCTATCTGTCAGTTGTGGGAACCTAACGAAACCATGAGTTCTCAGACTGCTGTCCTTGAACCCGGAGATCCTACAAAGGCAAGTCAGAAGTCACCACAAGCATTAAGTGGGCAATTTGGGGTGGTCTTTAACCCCAAGTTCAGTTTTAAGTAGTGGAGTGCCACACAACTTTGTTTGAAGACAGTGTCCAGAACTCCACAAGAAACATGGCTTCCAAGATGCACATAACAACCTTAATGCCGCTCGTTTCTTAGACTACCGTGGTTTGGGTTGCTTTATCCTCCCTTTCCTAGAGGCTCTAAGTATCTGTATCCTTACTGGGGGGTAGGGAACCAAAATGATTGTTTTTCTTTTATCTAAAATATGGGATGCCAGCTGTCAGTATTTAGACCAGAATCCCAAGGATATGTTTTGTTTAGGTATTTTGTTCGGCAAGCACAATGTTTTTGAAGAAATGTAACTAGGCAGATGTCACTTTTTTGATGCAAGACATGCAAATTAGTACTTCCTGTCTCACGCTAAGTCCACTTGGTATCATTTTAAACTCTTCTTTAAGCTACTAGATTTTGGCGACTTGTTTTAGATCTTAAGTTTTTCATCTCTGTAATTATCTCAGCAAGTTAGAATATCAAGTTGGGACTGATTCCAGAAGAACATATCTACAGATTTATTTCTATTTAGGAAGTTTTATTTCACAAAAGGAAAGATCTTCTAACATAGACACACTGGGCCCTTGGCCAGGTAATGAGCTGCATTTAAGGGACACTCAAAGGACAGAGCGGAAGTCCTCCCTAATGCAGGTCCAGTTCCATCAAAGGCCTTGCTAACCAGAGAAAGCTGAAGGACCAGCCCCTCAACTTCCACTGTCAGAGTCCTCCTCTTTGCTGTGTCAAGACATGGTGATCAGCCAGGCTCTGTGATCTGCACAGACAGCAGACAGAATGGAATTATCCCTTGTCTTGGGGAATTTTGCTCCTGTCTTTGGCAGAAATAGCCTGTGGCAAGAGCATGACTTCAGTTGGAACTGTTTTGTCATTTGTAAAATAAGATTCTATCTCATAATAGCTATGGTTGTATTTTAGTCAGCTTTTTTGCCGTTGTGACCAAAAGACCTGGCAAGAACAATTTTAGAGGAGGAAGCTTATATGGAGCCTCACGGTTTCAGAGGTCTCAGTTCATAGATGGCCAATTCTACTCCTTGGGGCCTGAGATGAGATAGAACATCATGGTGGAAATGTGTGATGAAGGAATGCAGGCCAGGGCATGATGATCACGAAGCAGAGAGACTTCACTCACCAGATACAAAATGTATACCCCAAGGCACACCTTGCAATGCCCACCTCCTCCAGCCACACCCTGTCTGCCTGCAGTTACCATTCAGTTAATCCTTATCAGGGAATTAATTCACCAATTGGGTTAAGGCTCTCATAATCCAATCATTTCACCTATAGACAAGTTTGTGTTGTCTCACATGTGAGCTTTTGGGGGACACCTCAAATCTAAATCATTTCAGGTTGTTTTTAAGATGTTATAAGATTTCCTCTTGTATTAATGAATCTTATTAATCATGTCTTCCCACAGGAAAAGTAATGGAAAAGTCCAATTTCTTCACGAAGGACACTGCTGACTTCTGTATAGACATGGACAGAGAGCAGTGATGTCCTCATGGTTCAGTGTCCCCGGGCTCTCACTGACTTCCTTCAGTCTGTGCTGATGTTCTGGGTCAGGTGGAGCCAGATTCGGAGCCACCTTTACTGAAAAGAGAAAGTTGTGCTCTTCCTTATGAACTCATGTCTTATGGACAGACTGGCTTCTTTTTACACCTCAATAAAGGAGCCTCCACAGAAAGTTTATCTTGGCTTCTGTTCATCTGTGTTTCTAAGATCAGATTTATTATCTCCTGAATATGATACTTGTTATTCAGGAGAAAATTTTGAAAAAAAATTCCCAAATGGTTTCCAAGAAATATGTGTGTGTGTGTGTGCGTATACACACACACAGACCCAATCAATACTTACACACACATAGACACAAATGCCAGTGAACACTTCACCCTCTCCTGAACTCTATTTACTAAGAACTACTCTCTGGATCATATTGGTTCTTTATATTGACCTCTTTTCCAGCGTTCCCTCAAAGGGAACATTTTCATTCCAAGGAGTTATTCCTAGAAAGGTTTTCCTGCCCATTTTTTTCCTAGATGCCCACCATGATTTCTCATGGCCCAGCTCTACTAGAACACATATGGGAAAGCTCCTGCTATGGGGAAGCACATTCACTGCCCTGAGTTCTGACTGCTGAGATGCTGTACTCTTTAGAGTAGAAAACCATATTGAAGAGGCCATCAACCTCCAGAGCCAGTGAGACCATCACACAAAGTTTACCATTCTGTCCAATTTGTACACTTTCACATATTTGAAAATGAATGCTTGCTTGCCTCACCACGCAACTAAATCATTCAGGGTCCCTCCAGGTGAATTTGGGTTGGCACGAAATAATCACACAAAGACAGAGAAAATACCTTTTTCTCAGGGTCCAGTGATGGCTGTCAACCTTAGGAGTCCATTGGAAAGAGTGAGCCACCTGAATTCTTTATTATAGAGGGGGACACAGAAGGAAGTTCCATGGAGTGTTCTTTCCAAATAAGGCAAAGGGTCAGGTTTCATGGGGTTGAGTCTAACTCTAGCTTTGTGACAGGCTTGTGGGCAGTAGATTGATTGACATCTTGGCAAGTCACGCCCATCTTAGGTGCCATATGGGAACACAGGCAGAGAGGAAAGTGTACAGGTTTGTTGCACGGCCCAAAGAACACACAACACCAGGCCAGTTCTCCCATAAGTTCAAATGCCCATAGTTCACATGGCTGGCCTGCAACGTTTGCTCTTCGTTAAAATTTGTCTTTTCCATGATAAAATTCTCACTTAATTCAACGCTTCTCAAGAGGTTATATATGTCAATCATAAATCAGCTCTTCATCTGAATCTATTAGAATCAGGCATTGTACATTTTTTAAACATATTTAAGACTAATTTTTTTTAGTTATTGATGAACACAATACCTTTATTTTATTTATTTATTTTTATGTAGTGCTGAGGATCGAACCCAATGCCTCACATATGCAAGGCAAGTGCATTACCACTGAACTACAAACCCAGCCTCAGGCATTGTCCTTTTTAAAGTTTGTTGGTATGTTACCCCCAAATTGACTAATCACCCAATTTTTGTCTGATGAATGCAGAAAAATCAAAACTGTTGCCTCCCTACCAATCCTTGCCTTCTATTAATGCAGCCTAACACACCAAGGAGTATAATTATAATATAGAAACACTATTAAACATAAACATAATGTGTTTACAAGTGCTAGGCTTGCTGCATAAGAATAATGAGAAACTTGTTAAAATAAAGATGCCTGGACTCCACCCCATTTATTATAATTTAGCAAAGTGGAGAAGCCTAAACAATCTTAATATTTAGTTGGTGTACATTAGGCACTAGAAAACTCATAGTTATCTAACCCCCTCAATATAACAGGGTCCCCATGAAAAGGAAAATCATGAGATTACTAGGAAAGTGAAACCAGATCTGGAGAAGCAAAATCCAATGTGGCAGAACTGGAGTCCTTCTTGGCAAGTAAGAACTGAAACTGGCTTTCACTTCTCCTCCTAATTGGACCATAATAACACTCCTACACAGTAGCCACTGTGAGGTTGCATTCATTTAAATATGACCTTTGGTAGAAGAGTTTAAACAGAACATCTGCTCAACACCATGCCCACTCTAAAGAAGTAACCTTTTCACAAGAATGACACGTCTTGTCTGAGTCTCCTCACTTTGGCATTTTGGCTTTCCTCTGGTGAGAAAGTCTCTCCTCATCTATGAGCATTCCCTGTCTGGAAAATTTAGAAGCATACTTTGGAGGAAAAACAGGTGAGTGCTAAATCACCCAAATTTTGTAATATGAAACAAAAAAAAATAGTTTTTCACATTTACTATATACATATTTTTTTAAATTCAATCTATATAAAGTATTTTAAAAGAACAACTTTTGGTCTTTGTCTTTTTCACTCAGTTTTCTTTTTTTTCTATATCTTCTTGGTAGTTCCAAGCATAAGATTAGTTTGACTCCATTTATTATCTATCAAGTTTTAAAAGTTGTTTTGAAATTACTGCATCCATTTAAGTTTTTAAATTTTCTTTTCAAACATAACTTTATCATTTATAAAATAATTTAATGAGCATTTTTCTAATACCTTATTTTAGTTAATGAATCAGGGTTTATAATACGAACAACCAAAAATAGGAGTGATTCAAATTAGTCTCACTGACGGGTGATATTGATGATCACAGACCACCAGCAGCTGTTTAAAATCAACGACGTTTACACATATTTACATGTATGGCACATATGTGTTCAATTCCTTTTTCCTCCATTTTCCCAGGAAAAGTCAAAGTTAATCTTCACCACATGGAAAGCTGCTAACTTAGAGAAAAACGAGTGTAAAGTGGATTTCTGATAAATTTTTACCTTTCCAAGTTCAGGCCATAAAAGAAAAAATGATTTAGTTCAGTTTTGCTCATGTATTTGTGTGACCATCAGCTTTTGTACCTTGATAGCTTTATTTTATCCTCATCATCATTGTCTTCATCTTAAGGTCCCACCAAGTGGCTCAGAAAGCACAGGAAACCTGGTACAGAAATCAAGCATGCTTCCCCCAGTCTGAACATTTTCCAGGAAGGTCATGTGGTATCTACAAGAATCTCCTTACTTAAAAAATTAAGAGGATAATCATTCCTTATCTGAATTTGCCATTTAATTATTATGAAGACTTATACTTTGTTTTTTTTTTTAAGTAATTTTCCAATTTAGCTCTTCTATTTAAGTTTTAGATCCATTTTGGGTTAATTTTTGCATATGGTTTCTTTCATTGTTGTCCCGTAGTCCTAGCACCAAGTTTTGAAAAATCTGTTCTCTAAAGAATTATAATGACACTCTTGTTAAAAATCAGTGCACCATATATCCAAAATATGCAAAGAACACAAGCTACTCAATAACATGAAAACAAGCAGCTCTATTAAAACATGAGCAAATGACCTGAACAGACATTTCTTGAAAGAAAGTGTACAAAATGGTCAACAGGTATAAGGAAAAAAACATTCAACACCTTTAATAATCAGAGAAATGTAATTTAAAGCCACAACAAGATATCACTATACATCTGTAAAACTGGCTGTATAAAAAAGAATGAAGCGGGCTGGTGATATAGCTCAGTAGCTGAACTTCGCCTATCATACGTGAGTACATGATGCCCATAAATGTATACAATTATTACTTGTCAGTTAAAAATAAAATAAGACTTTAAAAACCCAATTCACCATAAATGTAACAGCTTATTTTGGACTCTCATTTCTATTACATTAATCTATATGATATTGTCATACCACACTGTGCTGACTACTATCACTCTGTAGTAAATTTTAAAATTAGGAAGGATGAGTTCTCCAACTTCCTTTTTTTTTCAAGATTATTTTACCAGTTCTGCACAATTTATATTTTCACAGGAATTTTAAGAAGAGTTTGTTCATCTTTCCAAGAAAGGTGGATAAGATTTTGGTGGGGGTAGTCCTGAATCTGTAAGTCAATTTGGAGAATACTGTTATCTTAATAATATTAAGTCTTGCAATATTAGATTATTTTGCTATAAAGGCATTGGAATAGATACCAAAATAGGTATGAGATCCTGAGATGAGGAGTATATGTGAAGCTCTTGGTTTATTCTTATAATAATAAATTCAGAATAAAAAATTAAAAGTTTAAAAAATTGGTTCTTCTTGCTTGTCATGAAAAGCAGGTGTTGGTAATCTGATTAACCTGTTCCAATGAAGGAGACCAGTTTTCAAGAGCAAGGTACTAAGTGACTTTAAAATATCAATCCTGTGTGAACTAGGGAAGGATAGGCAACACAGGCTGTGTTCTTAAGTAAATTTTCAAATAAACCACACAGTTCTTCCCACTTGCTAATTACCTAACATAACAGCATACCACAGGTACACAGCCACACCAATGTTTATAGCAGCACAATTCACAATAAATAAACTGTGAAAACAACCTAGATGCCCTTCAATAGGTGAATGGATAAAAAAAAATGTGGTACATATACACAATGGAATATTACTCAGCAATAAAAGAGAATAAAATCATGGCATTTGCAGGTAAATGGATAGAGTTAGAGAAGATAATGCTAAGGTGAAGTTAGCCAATCCCAAATAACCAAATGCCAAATGTTTTCTTTAATATAAGGAGGCTGATTCATAGTGGAATAGGGAGAGGGAGCATGGGAGGAATAGACGAATTCTAGACAGGGCAGAGGGGTTGGAGGGGAAGGGAGGGTGCATGGGGTTAGAAATGATGGTGGAACGTGATTCATTATTATCCAAAGTACATGTATGAAGACACTAATTGGTGTGAATATACTTTGTATACAAAACAGAGATATGAAAAATTGTGCTCTATATGTGTAATAAGAATTGTAATGCGTTCTGTTGTCACATAAAATAAACAAAAATATAAAAGAGTTGGTAGCAAACCCCCCCATAAGTTTCACATGTTAATTTTTATAACATTAAAAGGATAATAGAAATTAAACAAAAGAAAAGAAAAATTTGAGGACTCTTTTGGAAAAACAATCACAATTTCATAGTATCAGTTCAAATTTCATTTTGTTTTTCGTTATAAAACTCGGGGCTGCCTGAAAGATCTTGCTTATATGATGAGACAAGACTGCACTGTGTTGAAAATATTTCTGAGAAGCTCAAGTGATTCTGTGTCAAGGATTTCCCAGTTCCCAGATTTTGCAATGGTTCTTTTCCCATAGGTGAACACTTGACCCTTGCAGATGCTGGGATGACTTTTCACCAGAGAAGAGGCTTAAGTAACCAATCAGCCCAATCCTCAGATACTCATCATAGAGTCGCTTTTATGTTACTCCTCCTCTGACATGTATCTAAATATTGAAATTCAGCTGTGTCTTCTTGGACTTCAATTCACATAACTTTCTTATTCCCTGGCTTTGAGCATCCCCTGTTAAAGCCCTCAACCTCTATGGGAACTGCTGTGTCTGGACCATCCTCTCTCCCTTCTATACTAACATTTAAAAGAGTTGTGTGTCTTAGGGCTCTAGTCCACCTAACATCCCTCAAGTAGAACTTCCCTCACTGAATATCTGTTTCTAGAGTATAAAGTGAGACTCTGTTAAGTCATGATGGACCTGGATGTTTGCTATTTCTTAAACTATGACTTTAAGAAAATTGGTCCTGCCAAATAGTTTACCCCTCTCAGGAGAAGGATGAACTGGAGTTTTTGAGACACTTACTCTGAATTCCAATACAAAGTAATATAATCGGAAACCTTGAAGATATGATTTAACCACTCTGAACCTCATTTCACCTCTCTAAGAAGGAAATAGTAATGCCTACATGTTCTAGAATCTGAACTAGATGAGTTTCCATGACAGATGAGGAGGAGAACATTGAGAAGATAACAATTGGAAGGGTGGCACACAGCAGTGGTAAATAAAAGGGGTTAAGGTAAGTAGGCTTTTTGAAAGATTCCTTGGGAACAGGTTATCATGTTAAACAGACTTTCTATTCCAAAATCTGTAATTCCTCAAGAAATGTCATGGGCTGGCCTAAAACTGTACTAAATTTTTTTGGTGCAGTTTATTGGGCTCACTACACATGAGGACTGACAGGAAAACTCCCCAGAAAACCACATGACTTGTGTGTTGCCACCTGCTTTCTGAGTTGATTCCTGAAAAGATCAACAATAAGCCAAGACCACCTTCTCTCGCGATCAAGAAATGACACACACTTCAAGTTAGAAATGAAATGTCAGTGATCACCTATACCAATGTTTCACCTCACAGGGAAGCTTATAAGATAATAAAGTTGTTGGCTTTTTTTAAAATCCAGAGAGGTTTTGAAGAGGATTCCCATACTAAAGAAAAAGTAATAACACTATCTTATTTTGTCTCATAATGATGAAATTTTATCACAGCATAATTCTAGAATTGGGGAACTTTTTATCTAGATCAGTGATTTTCAAATTATTCCAAGTATCCTAGAGGATTTTATGAGCATTACTCAGTGATCACAGTGGGAAAATGGGGACTAGACCCCAGGCCACTACATTCCCTCATTCCCACTTCAACTAACAGAGCTTCTCTGTCTTCTGTTTAATATATCATATTTCTATGTAATGTTTCCAACTTCTCTGCTTGCTCTTGTGACCTTGAATAACTGCTTAATCTCTCCGTGCTTTGCTTTATTCATTTTTAAAGTCTGGTAGTAATAATATTTTGTCTCATAAACTTGTTTTAAAATTTAAACGAGTAAATACCCATACAGCAGTTACAATAGTATCTGACACATAGTACCTTCACAGTAAGTATTCTTGTTATTATTACAATTGTTATAAAATATCTATTTTTCTGTGAAAATATGGATGGAGTCCACGTCACAATGCATACAGGAATCACTTGTTCAGAGGCTCTGACAGGTATCCACCCAGACTCATGGGACACTTCAAATGACAAGTTCTTATTACTTCATTGTCATTGTCAAACATCTCTGATCATCACAAAGTTCCTTTATCTATCATGCCAAGATCTTTTATTCCAATCAGGCCACAAACATACAGAACTTGTTTACCTTAAAATAGTCTCCAAGTGATTTCTGAGTCTCTTCTCCACATCACAGATGCCATCTTTGCCTTTATCATCATGATCATTGTCACAAAAAGCTCTTGTGTGTTCATAACTTGTCACAAGCTAGATATGAGTACTTTACATTTATGACCTCATTTAAAATGCACAGTGAGGTTGTGGTGGAGGTATCATTAACTTTATCCTGAAAGTTTATTTACATTATTCTGACATTTGTGAAGACAACAAGGAAGATTTATGTAAGACTTATTACAATGAGAGTATTGTAATAGAGAGGAGAGATTAAGCTAAACTCCAAGTACAAGGACAAGTGAGGATTCATAGCCAAGGAGAAGGGATTGGATCTGTGAATGGAAAATTACTTCAAAGAAAACATCAAGGTAGGGGGATTTTTGTTAAACTGACCTAACAGGATTCTTGCTAAGGTAGAATGTCCTATATCAAAGATGGAGGATGAGGAACTTGATCAAGTATCAAGCATGATCAGATATCAATGGTGCTGGGATAATTTAATGGGATTTTTTTGTTTGGGGGTAGGCCAAAAACAGGATAGGGTCCAAGGTCAAAGCCTAGTCAAGAAAAGGGTTCAGAGGATGCTGATGAAAGTTTGGTGGAGGAGAGTCCTTATGACTACATGAGGGAAACTACAAGTTTCTCATTGATCATGGCATGCCCAAGGTGTAATACTGTCTCTAGCACAGAGTAAAGGTTCATTAATATTTAATTAAAGATAAAATGAAGAAAAAGAAAGTAGACATATAGCAGATAAATAACTTGTACAAAATCATATAGATATAGTGGAGCTAACAATAAATTCAGGTGTACAAGACTCTCAGTTTTATGTCAGGAACATTATGATGCTTGGTCTCAGACCATCCCACCACGAGTTCCATCTACCTTTATCCTTTTAAAGGGACACAAGTATAAATTTCAGTTTCTCAGCCCCCAAAAGGCATTCCTTCCATTAGTGATACAGACAGCCCTACCATCTCTGTCTATCAAAAATCAAGAGCTAATTTCAAGATATTCTTTTTTCTTGATTTTATTCTATTTTTCTTTTTATTGGTTCTTTTAGTTATACATAACGTTAGGATTTGTTTTGACATAAATTATAAAAGCATGGAATATAATTTGCTCTGATTCAGTCTCTAGTACTTCCCTCTTTCCTACTCTCCTTTCTCTTCCTGTTCCCCTCCCTCTACTCTACTGATCTTTTTGCTATTTACTTAGTTTTTTTCCTTATAGAGTCACTCTATTTAAAAATTTACATAATATCAGTGTTCTTATAGCATTTTTTTAAAAAAGTTTCAAATACAGCATGGCTTAAGAAAAGCACAATTTTTTTGGTCTATTGGAGTGTACCATATTAAATAGAAAATGTCACTAAACATGCATGTGCTTGTGGCTCAGGGCAATGTTACCATCTTATTCTTGATCCATATCAATTTCAGTGAACTTTTTGAACTTCCTTGAGACTTCACTTCCCTATCTGTAAACCAGAACAAGCAATGATAATGGCTACCTGATAACTTTGTTATGAAAATCAAACTATAAAAGTGAAAGTATTCATAAAATCTTAGGCTTTCTGGCTCATAAAGAGAAAACAACAGCAATATATAAGAATAGCACCAGTTTTACTAGGTTCTATTAGCTATTGAAATGGTGGTGTTATTACTTATCTTTCAGAAAAAAAAAAGAATTTCCGTGCCTAGCAGACCTATTTGACATCACTTCAGGATTCTGTCACTGGAAATTGCTATTTCACAATTGAGGTGGGAGCTCTTGACAATATAAAAATATCTAAATAGCTGGAAAGATACTAGAAGGTCATTTATTTTACCTGTATCTGACAGCCCTCTGCCACTTCAGCACTATGAGAACAACATCCTTTATCCTACTCCTGGTTGTGGCACTTGCAACCATATTCAGTGAGTATCTCTCATAACACTACCCTTGCCCTGAGAAAACAGCTCCTCCATCTCTGCCTACATAATATTAGAATGTGCTTATCACATAGGTCATAAGGAAACTTTCTGAAGCATTACTTTTTTTGTCTCTACCAATGAATCACTAAATCACATCATCTCTGGGGTTGAACAATGTCAATGGTCAGCTAAGACCAAATTCTAATCCATACTAACACTTTGTGTAACTTCTTAGGTTATCATCCAGATTCTATTTGACTTCATAGCACCATTTGTGGAGGTGTGTTCTTTTCATAGAACATTATAATCTGTTGTTTGGCTACATGAGCAATTCTTCTTTGATTCTGCTTCTATTATTGAGTTAAAAAACTGTCTCCCTGCCAGGCATGGTGGCTCACACCTATAATCCCAGTGAGCCAGGAGGATCATGAGTTTAAAGCCAGCCTCAGCAATTTATCAAGGCCCTAAGTAACTCAGCGAGACCCTGTCTCCAAATAAAATATAAAAAGGGGCTGAGTATGTGGCTCAGTGGTTAAGTTTCCCTGAATTCACTCCCCAGTAACCTCCCCCAAAAAACTACCTCCCTAGAATTTTTAACCATGAGTTTAGTTTCTGCCACTTACCTATGCCTACTATATAAAAGCAGATGTTCCTTTCATATTAGTGTTTTTTTTTGGTTTTTGGTGGTGCTGGGGATCAATCCCAGGGCTTTGTGCATGCTGGATAAGCACTCTAGCAACTGAGTTATTTCCCCAAACCCCAGTGTTCCTTTCATATAAGAATTTTTTTCAGTATTTACTGAGCTTTTATTATAAAAAGAAAAAGAATAAGACAAACTTCTCATTTATCATAGCACCTTTATTATTTTTTTTGACATTTCAATCATTTTCCAAAAGCAGGGAAGAAAAAAATCTGTGTTAGAAGCTTCGACCTTTGATATTAAGTGGATACAGAGTTCTGAAGAAAAGCTTACACTGTCTTATAAAACTGAGACATAAATCAAATATCGTTTCTCTAATAAGATTAGGTTATTCCAGAGTTTAACTTAATATTGTCTTTGTTTTACTTCCAGATATAGACTGTTCCACAGAGGAGTACCAGGTCAGTTAATCATTCTTGATATAAAAACCCTAATTTTAAAGAATTTTAAAGGCCAATATCAGTAAGGAAATGTTTGATATTATATATTAACTATATTTATGTTGAAGATTTAATTTCTGAGTATCAAAATTGGTTTTAATTCTAACATTATAGAGTGATCGCCCCAAAATGAAGGTGGAAGAACAAATTGATGAGACATTAATATCAAAGTTAAAAAGTCTTGAGTTTCAATTCTACCTCTTTTTCATGTGGCCCTAGGAAAAGTTACTGTGAGATTGTTCTAAGACCTAAACCTACAGAATTTGAAAATGGCCTCTAAGAGAATAAAGACTGTTATTTCTACTTGTCCTTCATGGTTTATTTACATAATGATTATTGCTGGAAAAAAAACTGGGTATAGTAGTAAAAAAACCAACACTCAGGCATTTTAAGTACTCATTTTAACTCTGTTGATTATTAACTATGTGACCCTGTGGCCCGGACAATTTCTTTTATGTCTGTGAATCTTTTATTTTATCTATTAAAAAATAATAAGGTTAAGATATAAGCCTAGTCCTACAGGCCCCAATTCAAGCCATCCTTCACCATCTAATAGTTGTGAGAATGAAAAGGGTTAATGAAGGTTAAGCACTTGGTAGTCACTGTCTGAATTATATCACACAAACCCCAATTCTGGGCTTTGAGCAATCAAGGGGAAGTAAAGCCAGGCCGGCATGGACTTATCAGGGGCACCACTATCTCCTGCTACACTAGCCCCTGAGGTCTTCCTGCCTTTGTGTCATGCTTATTGATCCTTGCATCAGCAACACTCAACTCATTCCCTAAATGTAGGAGGTACATGGAGGATAGCAATTGATGAATGAAAAAATTTATGAGTGGAGCATATCTGGAGGCAAAGGTGAATTCAGGTTTGAGTTTGAGCACTTTCCAGTTATACCATCAGAGATAAACAATTAGTACAATACTGCTTCTGGAATTCTAGAACTGAATGAGCTGAAGATGCAGAATATGTTTTACAGAACTGGAGTTTGTGCCGTCCAGGAAGTAAAGACAAAGGACAAAAACAACAGCCATTATTTTTTCAGTGTTTTCCATGCCATGTAGTTCTAAGCACTGTACACATGTCTTCTCCAATATTTATTTTGTCTTTCAACCTCACAATGCAGTTATTACTACTTTCATTTTGCAGGTAAACAAACTAAAGATTGGAGAGGTGAAGTAACTGCCCCAGGGTCATATAGTAGAATTTTAATTCCATATTTGACTGTATTGTTCACATTCTTCAGTATGCTCAAAGATAACAAATCCAGAAAACTCTTTCTCAGAAATTTTCTACCTACTCCCATAGGTAGATCACTGCTTTGACTTTGCTCCCAGAGTTTAGAACTGTTATTCCTAACTCTAATTTAAAATACATTCGTCTGTCTGTGTGCTGGTGAAATGTATAGCAAGTGTACAAGAGAATAACCAATAACTAATGTTAAAAGTTACCAATGATGTACACTAGTTCTTAAAAGTAAAATAATTATTCTTACAACACTCCTATTGAATTTTATGAGTGAAAAAGATAAGTATCAGGGTAATTCACACAGAACACTTCTGGGTAATCCCTTGAGAATGGGTACATTTGTGGATATGCTATGTGTGTTGAGAACTGATGAATCAACCACTGTAGTGAGAAAATTCTATTTTGAAATAAATTATGATTTTTATAACCAACTATATAAAGATGTCTATTGCTCATGATCTTTTTCTTGTTTTTGTTGGTACCAGAGATTGAACTCAGGGGCTTAACCACTGAGCCACATCCTCAGCCCTTTTTATTTTTTTTATTTTGAGACAAGGTCTCACTAAGTTGCTTAAGGCCTTATTAAGTTGCTAAGGCTGGTCTCAAATTTGTGATCCTCCTATTTCAGGCCCCCAAATTGCTGAGATTATAGGCATGCGCCACCATGCCTGGCTGCTTATGATTTTTCTATCCAAAATAAAATATCTTTATACATGGTATATCTAAAATGGATTAGATAAGGACCAACAATTTTACTAATAAACAAATGCATGGACTTACTTGGACTTGCTCTGGACTTGCTTGGCAAATACTAAATCCTTGGAAATAAATATGTGATTGAAATAATTGAACTTTTAATGTTTGTTTTTAGGTTAATTGCACTCCTTATAGAAACCTACCACCAGAAGAACTAAGATTTTGTCCTCTAGTCTATGAACCAATTTGTGGATCTGATGGCAAAACCTATTCCAATGAATGTATCTTTTGTTTTAAAGTTAAGTAAGTACTGAAATATTATATTTTTTTATATTTGAGTTAAAGTTATGTGCTAAATACCACAATTAGAGAAATAGTTCAGGGCATACAAACTATGGGAAACATATCATATTGACTGTGGAAAATCAGAACCCTGTGACTCAGAGGATTTGAAAGTCCCTGGTGTCATATCCCCATGTATTTTGATGTACATTCATTCTTAAAAGTAAAATAATTATTCTTACAACATTCCTATTGAACTTTATGAGTGAAAAAGACAAGTATCATGGTAATTCATACAGAATACTTCTGGGTAATTCCTTGAGAATGGGTACTTTTGTGGAATTAAGCTTCAGAATCAGAGAAGCCTAGAATCTCCAAATTGGAAGGAAACTTGAGATCATCTAGTTCAACTTTCACCTTGTAATATATTATGTAGAGACTCTGTACAAAGACGTCACCAAGAAATCCCATAGTCCATGCTTATTTCAAGAGGCAAGGAATGCCCGCCCCCCTCCCTCAGCATATCAATCCACATCTGTTAAAATGAGCTATATTAATTTTCAACTTCAGTAACTAGGTTTGGAAATGCAAAAATTCCCCTAATGATTGTACAAAAGGGACCATATCTGAAAAAAACCTAAAGATTTGATCTGTTTTACAGTATGATATTTCAATGAAATGTATATTTTAGATATAGTAAAAAATATATTTTAAAATGAAATAGGCAAAAGCATTTCAAAGGTTAAAAAATAACCTTTGAGTAGCATCAGATCAAAAAACATGAAATGCTGAGTGATATCCAAGAGTGTTTAGAGTTAGGAACAGTATAGTGCTCCACTGTAATCTCAGAGACTCAGGATGCTGAGATAGGAGGATCCAAGTTTGAGGTCAGCCTCAGCAACTTAGAGAATAAGTCTCAAAATAAAAAATAAAAAGGTCTGGGGATATACTACAGCTCAGTGGTAAAGTGTCCCTGGGTCCAATCCCTGATACCCACCCTCCCCCCCAAAAAAAAAGAGTCTAGAAAAATATTGGTTCTTATAAGTATTTTCAAAATATATAGGACAAAATATATATGAAATGAAACCAAATCTAAAATTCATGACATACTGTCCTGGTTCTTTTTTAATGAAAAGTTATAATGCATCCTGAAAAAAAAAACCTTCTAAATGAATGTTTCCTTTAAATTAAAAAAAGTCAATTAAAATATTTTCAAGGATATAAACTAATTGTGATATCTTTTGAGTATCATCTTTATGTAATCAGCACCAGTTTTGAAAATACTGCTAAAATATAGTCATTCCTTTTAAAAACATCAGTAAGTGGGAGACTTTTCCACTTTGGGTTTTTACTGGTGAACTTTCAATGCTAATGAAATGCTAATGAGCTCAGCATTTCTTATTTCTTGCTTTTCTCTTTCTACAGGGAAACTGATGAAAGACTTAAATTTATACATTTTGGAAAATGTTGAATCCATCTTCTGATTCCAAAATACCTTTTAATGCATTTTCTTACTAAGAGATACATTTCATTTCCCAGAAATCCATCACACCTTGCCTAATCTTATCACCATATGTTGATTTCTTTGTAGAATAAAATAGGCCTAAGTGAAATAAACATGTATCTGACTCTTCTATGGGGAGTGAATTGGAATCTTCTAGATTAGTTTTAATTTTAGGACATGTCTAGTAGACTATCTTAGGACCACATTTGCAAGGAAGAGAAAAAAAGGTCATTAAGACTAGCAATAAGGGTTTGGGGTTGTGGCTCAGTGGAAGGGCACTTGCATAGCATGTGTAAGGCACTGAGTTCAATTCTCAGCACCACATAAATAAATGAAAAGCCTATCAACAATAAAAATATTTAAAAAAAAGACTAGCAATAAGAGCTGGGCTGGGGGGTGGGGCGCATGTCTGTAATCCCAGCAGTTCAGGAAACTCAGGCAGGAGGATCACAAGTTCAAAGCCAGCCTCAGCAAAATCGAGGTGTTAAGCAACTCAGTGAGATCCTGTCTCTAAATAAAATACAAAATAGGGCTGGATGTATCCCAGTGGTCGAGTGCCCCTGAGTTCAATTCCTGGTACCAAAAAAAAAAAAGAATAGAACCTGAAAAATCAAAACCCTGAAGCTAATATATCCTTCTTACTCAGACTAAGAAAAAAAAAAAAAAAAAAAAAACACTGTGCATTTCTTAGTTATTGCATATTCCAGAAATGTGAACAGATGAAGGAGGTGACTTCAGGCACAAGAATTAGAAAACTGCTAGGATGATGGAAGGAGAGGGTCATCATTATACAAAATACATGTATGAAGATGTGAATTTGGTGTCAACATACCTTATATACAAACAGACATATGATAAATGGTGGTATAAAGGTGTATTAAGAATTGTATGCAAAAAAATGAGAGCTCATGTATAATGGCATAATTTGGTGTGAACATACTTTATATACAGAGTTACAAAAAATTGTGCTGTGAATGGATAATTATGAACGTAATCATCTTTTCAAATATCTATTCTCTACAATATGCTTCTAGAAATGTATCTGTGAACAAATATAATAACATTCATCAGTGATGGTTATTAATAATATACCAAACATATGTATGTGTGTATATACATATATTTATAAATTGGACTTAGACTGGGCAATCATGAAATTACCCTAGGAAGGTTATTTGTAACCAGAAATCTGACAAATGGATAAAAGTTAGCTCTTGCACAGGTGATGGAATTGGTATCTCTCTTCATGGAATGAGCTGACTGCAGAATAAAAGATAATAAAGAGAAAACGGTGGAAAAAAACCACAGTACCCAAGAAGTAATTTTGAAAAGCGGAGACAGGACGGTTCTTCAATCTAAGGGAATGAGCTTCCACACTGGAAAGAGAGTGATGAAGCCCACGCTTGCTTTATTTATATGGGGAAACATCAAAGGTTTTTGATGGAATGTTCTTTGCCAAATAAGGTGGGAGGTGGGCTGTCCAGTTCCCAGTGGGTTACGCCCAACTCCAGAGCTATGAGAGTTGTTTCACTAGTAAGGGAAGACAGATGGTCTGGGACGGTCTGATATGCATGGGAAAGCTGGGATAGTTCCCAAGAAAAACACCTAAGACTCCATGACTCAGTACCATGTAAAGACCCCTCAAGTAGCTCACAGGTGGTTCCCCACAATTAGCAAAGGGAGATAGATGGGTGAGGTTTGATTCAGATAGGAGAAAACAGCCAAGGAAAACAGCCAAAGCATCATTCCAAGCAGAGGCAACATGAGAGACTGTACCATAGAAAACCAACAGAGAACTGTTGATCAGTTCACGTTTTTCAATCACTCTTCCTTCCTATGGTTCAATCACCCACTCCTCACAGTCCACTTTACAACTGTATGCAGAATGATGTTTCTAAAACACAGCCTCCTCTCATCATCCTGTTCCTAAAAACACTTTTAGTCAATCTCATTACCTACAACCCCACTCATACTGGCCTCCTCACTCTTCAAAGCCATCAGTGTCCTTTCCATACATGACACCAGGGTGGTTAGCACTCTCAGAATCTTCCATGCACTCTACAGTTTTGTACCTGCTTTTCCCTCTTCCTACAATACTCTTTCCAACTTTTCCATCTTACTGATTTCCACATTGTCTTCCTCTTCTATATATTTGGTCCCCCTTAGATTAGCATGTATCATATAGCAGATCAGCTCTATAACCATCTGTCTCTTCTGCCATACTGTGAGCTTACAGCTGTCATGCCATATGTCTTCAACTAATGCCTTATGAATGAACTGACTTAACATAAAACAAATTTGGTTTCTATCAAAAAGTAAGTGAGGAAACCGTGGTGTCTTATACCAGAAAACTTTGAAGCAAGGCGTCAACTCCTGATCCAGCTCCAACATTAGAATGCATAACATCTGTTTGTGTTCCTGCACCAACTTGAACTCTGAATGCTGCTTCAAGTTCCCTAGAAATAATCCATGAACGCTTTCATAAAGATTGTGAAGAAGTCACCAAAATGGCAGTTACCTTGCAATCACCACAGTGGAAGACTCCTCATTACATTCCTATCATCCTTTTGAAAGACCACCTTGTAAAATACTTCCCACTTATAACATGAAAGGAAAATTGCCATGATATTTTAGATATGCAAATAAAATCGCATAAATATTTTGAGAGCTTCCTGTGAAGTGTGTGTTGATCAGATCTGCATGGAAGCCGATTGAAAGTCTGGTTATCTGGGAACTTAACAGAGGCAATTCTGCTGTAAGATGGCCCAGATACATTTGAACTCCCCTCAGCTCTGCTCAAAAAGGTCCCACACAGCACCAGAGATGGGGTGACCTGCTGTAGTCACACAGCCTCTTTGAGATGTGTGTAACCCGCCAAGATGCCAATCAACCTTTGGACTGCAAGACATCACTACGCAAGACTCCACCTCTGAAACCTTACCCTTGCCTTTGATGTACCCCCTTAAATAAACCGCTGGAGCCATTTTCTAATTCTTCAGCTCTAGCACCTGTGTGGGCTGGACCCATCAGGCACTCTGCATTTAAAACTATTTTTCTGACTTTGCCTTTTATTTCTTTGCCATTTGAGACTTTTTCAGGTGGCTTATCCCGTCCCGACCAGGAAAAATTATCCTGTCAAGGTGCTTGCTACCTTACAATGTAAATACATTACCAAAACCTGTTGCTAGTATCAAAGCCTACTCAAACTCGAGTCTCACTGTTTCATTTCCAATTAACTCCTCCTCCTATTTAAGCAAAGCAGCACGTGTTACTGCACCCATTCGACCAGTCTTTCTGGAACAGGTAACTCATTACTCTGTCAGAGAACATTAAGCTCAAGTATTAACTTTGAAATGTTCATTAACAATAAGGTTCAGATTAAGGAAATGGATGTCAGGGTTACAAATAAATTCTTTAACAAAACACATGCACACAGAGAGATCCTGAAAACTTATCAGTGCAAAGTCAATAGTCAGAATGATGCTTTTTTAAGAGCTCCTGCTTAAATACAGGAAAAGGACTACCAGAGTTCTGAAAAATGCTTCTGGAAACCATCAAATCATTCCCAATCACTAGACTCTAAGGTGCTTCTTCCTGGAACATGAGGCATTTAGTGTTCACAAATAGGCTCAGTGGTTGAAACACCTGGCCTGGGCCCAGCCAAGCCCTGTGACTCATAGAACAAGAAGCCTGGATTTGGGACTTTATTCTATCCTTGCACGCATTCTGCCTCCGTTCTGAATCTCCTTCTGCTTGTGTGTGAGTCTCCTTTTCTTACCACAGTCACATCCCCAGCCTCAGTCCCTGCCCAGGTAGCCCAACCCCTGCAGCATGTGTCCTTTCCCTCCTCCTCTTCTCTTTACCACTTGGAGAAGCAGAGCCCAGTGGCAGACACCCCAAACCACAGGTAATACTTCCACTGTGCTCCATGGTTGCTCTACCTCTGTTCCGGCTTTGAGGACTTTCCTGTCTTTGAAAGCCCACAAATTGTTTAAACTACTATTAGTTTGCTGCCACACCCAATCGATAATAACTTGTCCTCCCTGTCAGAATGAAATTATTTGTAAAGCCTGCAAAATGTAAGGTTTGACTTGAAAGGTAGAGTGCCCTGAGGTCACTTCTAGGTTCATCACTTCTAAGTAACCTTGGGTTAGTAGCTTAACCTATGAGTTTCAGTTCCCACCTCTCAAAACAAGAAAACATTAGTTTTTACAGATTTTTCTTAAAAAGACTATATATATATATATATATATATATATATATATATATATATATATAGTCTTTTGGTCAAAGACGACTTGGACACACACACACATATACACACATATGTATAATATATATACACACATGTGTATAACATATATATATATATAGATATATAGAGATATATAGTACTGTGCCTGACAAGAGTTAACTAACAAATGGTAGATTTAAATGATAAAGACAACAAAAATTTGTGGTTTTCATAAGTTCAACTCATATGCAAAACCCCTTTTTGTTTTGAAACCCCTTGACTTAATTAGAAGCAATGCCTGACATACATATGTAGTTTTTAAACTGCCAGGGAAAACAACATAAAAACAAACTATAGATTGAATGTATTTAAAGTCAGGTATTAAATATCCTAATGTCATAAAGAGCCCCACACTGAATACTACACCTTGCTTACAAACAACAAATGGCAACCGGACATGGTGGCACATTCCTATAATCCTAAAGGCTCAGGAGGCTGAGGCAGTTCAAAGCCAGCCTCAGCAACTTAACAAGGGCCTAAGTAACTATCTTAAAATTTAACTAAGCATTTGACTTAGTGGTTAAGAGCCTCTGGGTTCAATTCCTGGTACCAAATTAGTATGGGTGTGTAGTAGTGGGGCATAAATATTATTTAGCCAAGTTTAGAGAACAGGACAACCACCTCACTACTTCCACAGATGGAAAATGTTCTGAGAATCTACAGTTTCATGACTGTTCTTAGTATAAGGAAGGAAGCAGAGTAGTCCCTGGTGGGAACCGGAAGCCTCAGTAGCAGCAAAGAATGGTGTTTAGAGAAAATGCTCATCGAAGACTTAAAAAATAATGCTCATGTGCTATTTCTTATACTGATAGACAATTGAGCATTTGTATTATTATTATTAAGCTATGTGTTTCTTACATACATTAATTTATGGCAAAATAGAGAAAGGATAAAAAGGAGAACCAAGAGAAAAGAAGGTGTCCTCCAATCTAAATTGGCCCTGGATGTGAGATTCACTCATAGCATCAATATATTTCCCTTTAAGGAATTCTCTTCCTTCTCCAATATCTACAGTCGTCTTTGACTACAAGGACGTGTTTCCCTTAAGGGACACTATTCTTCTAAAATAATCCTAAATTGACCAGGAAACCAGCCCAAAAGGTATATTTTGTATTACAGAGAAAGTGGCACAGGCTGTCCTGAGAATTACATTGTTCAGTTGGCTTGAATATTTTCTCCTCCTCTGTGAAAGTTTCCATGAGGATCAAAGCAAAGAATTAAGGGCATGTCACACTTGTGATCCCAGCAACTCAGGAGTCTGAGTCAAGAGGATCTCTAGTTCAATGCCAGCCTTAACAACTTAGTGAAACACTATCTCAAAATAAAAAGGGCTGGGTGTAGCTCAGTGATAGATTTCTTGGCTAGCCTATTCAAGGCCCCTAAGTTCAATCCTCTATACTGCAAAAATTTTAAATAATGGTAAAAAGGGCATCTTCATGCAAAAAAATTTTGTCAAAAATGTTTCAGAAATACAAAGATATCTGGATATCACAGACCATTTATTTTTCATTTTTATAATTATTTATTGCAAAATAAAGTAAAAATCACAATAGAAATTCCAAACAAAAAAATCACTCATAGTCTTTAGGAAAACTTCTTGCCATTTTAGTTCATTTTAGTCCCATATGTAGATCTAAGTTTCATACATTGTCAATATAAAAAACACAATTTCATATTTACTTTTGCTTGATAAATCTTTCTTTAGATGTTTTTTTCTTTTGCCTTTTTATCTTTCCTCCCCAATGACCTCCTAAAAAACTGCCATTAAACAGTGGCCTTTAAAAAGTAGTTGACTGAAGATTAATATAGAGTTGTCAATTGAGTCGGTACTTTAAAATTTACCATCTCTTTTTAAAACTATTTCATAATCTGAAATAATAGGATCTCCAACATAATTGCATATTATTATTATTCTTCATTTTGCCTCAAAATGGCCAAAAGTCTCACCTGCACTGGGCACTGCACTTAGGAACACACAAAGACCCGTGGTCCTCAAAGGGCACTCTAAGGAGCTGCAGGAGTCCCTGACATTGCCACAGCATCACAACAGTGAAGCCACACTACTTCACTCTAGTCCCACTTGAGCCAGAGATGTTTCTCTTTTAAATGCATATTTTTGTTGGCTTACATAGGATTCCTCAGCTTTGCCACTCAAGCCATGGGTACTATGTCCATCAGCTTTTTGAACTTGGGCTCAACTTCATTCTTCCTCAGTTATATTGGCATTAAATTTGTATCCACCCCATAGAATTTTGGTTAAGTATTAAATGACTTCGTGAATGAGAAGAGCTTAGAATATTCATTGGTACATAATTAGAACTCAATGAGCATTATTATTACTGTAAAAAATACAAAACACTGATGGCTCTAATCCTTATACACGATGCAGGAATTGCCTCTACGGAATTCCTAACACATTCGTGTGGCTCCTTCTTCAGTCCCTGGAGTGAGCCTGAGGCAATCATGAGCTCTTACTATCAAATGGTCTTATTTTTATCAAGGCCAGTCTAGTTATTGTCCCTGTATTATTTATCCCCTCATTTGTCCTATCTATAGTCATGAGATCCCAGATAAAAACTCTTGAGAACTCTCTGGGTATTTTTAGGACTGTTCTTGTGTACTTCCTGAGTTTAATAAATTTAAGGAAAACCTTGCACCAGATGTTATACTAAATGTTTCACATGATGATATCATCTGACTCACAAAGATCTATGAATAAGACTTTCTAGTAAATCTATATTTACTAGATTTACAGTGTTTATAACATTTACCTGAAGACAGTGTTTATCACATTTACCATGGTATACCTAACATCTAATTTTATTATAGATCATAGATAGAACTTCAAAAATATCAGGAGTAATAAGTTAATAAATCTTTTTTTAAAACATAAGAACAATGACATTTAATGAAGACAGATGCTGTCCAACACTAATAGGAAATGATGGAGTTATGACAGACAAGTGCACAACTTGACCTCAGGACTTAAGCTCTGCATTGTGCTTCCTAGGCAACATCAGAATCCCTATTCCCATAGCAGCTCATCTGAACAGATTTCTAGATTTACAGAAACATAAATATGAGCTCTGTCACCTAGTCTTTTCAGGCCATGGGTACTATGTCCATCAGAATGATAAAGAATGCCTTCAATCCTTTGAACTTGAAAGGCCAGGTCTAAAATATTATATTTTGCACAGTCAGTTTAGAAAAGGGAATAAACAATGTTTTGTTAAAAATCTTGAATCAAAGCAGGTTGCTTTCTAATGTTTGGAAGAGAAAGAAGGGCAAAGCTGAACAACAGCAATGTAATTGATGAGTACAGCTACATTTGACCCTTCAAATCGAATGTAATAATGGTCTCCAGTTCTCCATTCATCAAATACACTTGGCCTTTTAGAGTTAACCATGTTGGGAAACAAGGCAATCATAGTCAAAGGGTGAGGAACAGCTCAGCTTCTGCTGTCTTAAGATACACACGTAGATCCTCATCCTAGCTTGAAGATGCTAGGACCCTTTCTTCTGGAATCTTGAATGAGAATGTCCAACAGAGAGCCTGTTTTTAAAACTTTTTTTCAGTCATTTATTTGTCCTCATAACTTGGACGAGTTATTTTACTTCTCTAAGGGCCAGTTCCATCCTCTATAAGATGGAGAAGACGGTAATATCCACATCCAGTGTATGTTAGTCAAATGACAAAATACATGTGAACACACTAAGAATTATTTATGCACCATTTCAATGTAAACTAGAATTAATTTGGGTCATATTGTATGATCATCTTTCATGTGATATTCTTTCCCATGACTCATTGAATCTTTTAAACTTGTTCTAGGGTCCTGTTCATGAAAAGAGCTGTTTCTTAATAGAGATGACACATCTGGCCTGGATATAATGCAAGCCTTAAATTGGAGAGGCTGATCATGGCAGGTCACTTCTCTTGCCTCCACCATAATGCTTTTATAGCCACTTTCAGCAGCATGGAAGCAATAATCCCTCTTGACTCTATCACTTTAATTTCCTACCTTAATTGAGAACCTATGTCCAGAAAATCCTGGAATCTTTTCATATCAAAGATGAGCTAATCTGCTTTGGTTTTGTTTGAATTTTTTTTTTCTGTTATGAAGTCACTGAATCACATAATCTCATGGTTAGGTGTCGACCGTAAGACTCATCTGCCCTAATTTCCTTTTAGATAATGAAACTTCCTCTGAGGTCTTTAAAAGATTGTCATCATCCAATCTCTGCTTTGATGCAAAAATTTTCTTGTCAAAACAAACAAAAAAAACACAGCACATTATTGAGCTGCTCATGTCAATAGACTATTCTTTATTGAGTAAAAATCAATATGGATTCAACTCATTATCTATGACTAATACAAGGTTTTAAAAGTTTAAAAATGTACTGTGAACTTGTCCATATGTAGTGAGAACACAGCCTGGTATCATATACTAGACTGATCCTTCATTGTGTGATTAATTCCCAGTCAAGTCCTTTTTTTCCTGTAGTCTCACAAGAAAAGCAATCATAATCCCATTCTTGCTGAGTGAGTTGAACCTGGTCATTATTTTGATGCAAAGTCTTGAAGAGAAGCCCATGTAAGCTGGCACAGAGTAAGAGCTGAAAAGAAAATCCCCCAAAATAGATGGTTTTGATTTTACTCCAGATGCAAAATGTACTTGCTTCAGAAAAAAAAAAATATTATTACAACATGTGGTATAGAATTACTTATCTTACATAATCTAAAAGTTAAATTGGATTTTTTTCTATCTCAAAATCAAAAGCTCTTTTGTATCTTTTAATTTGTAAAAGATATTACTTAGAATCATGTATCCACAATCATCAGAAATAATTATAATTTTGCTTTGTAGCTATAATTAACACTTTTTAATATCAAAGCTTGTTTTGCTTTTTGTTTTGTTTTGGGGGAGGTATTGAACTCAAAGACACTCAAACACTGAGCCACTTCCTCAGCCCTATTTTGTATTTTATTTAGAGATAGGGTTTCATTGATTTGCTTAGTGCACCTCACTGTTGATGAGGCTGGCCTTGAACTTGTGATCCTCCTATCTCAGCCTCCTAAACCACTGGTATTACGGGCATGCGCCACTGCACTGGGCCCAAAACTTGTCTTATTGAAAGAATTTTAGATTCAATCCATTATTAATTGGAATGAATAGAGAAGAGTAGCCAAGTGCCAATGGCTTTAGAGCCAGATGGAACTCTGTTGGTTCCCACCTTGGTCACTATGTGACTTGGAAAGGCACCTTAAAATCCTCACTTATACAATTTTTATAACACCTACCTCACTGAATTACTGTGAGCTTAAATACCATAATTTTTGCAAAGAGCTCATGATAGCCCTGTGTGTATAACAACAGTTGTAGAATGGCTAGCTGATAGTATTATAAAGTGGTCTTATAAATCTTTACTTACTCATCAGGGGATGAAAAACATCATTTGGCAATTTCATTTTAGTTCATTTTGAAAGTACTTATACATTTTTGAGAATTCTAATACATGGTAATAAATAACTTTCAAGTAGTGGGCAAGCTATTTAAGCAACACCCTTGGTTCTCTTTGAGTCTGTGCCTTATAAGTTAGAGGGTAATAAACTAGCATTGTTGTGGTGTAAACTAATCCATAAAATCAGTAAGAGTCTAAGTTAAAGGTTATAGATTAGTAAAAAAATATAGATTATAGATATAAGTGAGATAAGACAATTATAAAGTAAGAACTGTCATAGACAAGCCTAAGACTCCATTTTGCTGCCTTCTATAAAAATCTGTTTTAAGAGCTGTTTCTGGAGAAACTGAAATGAAAGTTGTTTTCTTATAAAAATTGTTTTTCTGTACTTTGTACCCCATAAATTGTACCCTACTCAGGATGCATCGGTGGTCATAGCGAGCTACATTCTAGGTTTGACTGCACTTGTGGGTCTACATGACTTTGAAATAGATTCTCGCCCCCACCAACCCCTGCTTAAACTCAGGATATGGTTGTCTAGCACCTGCTTGAACCCGGGAATCGTGGTCAACTGAACTGCAAAGCTGATTGCTTTTTTCTAGCTTCTGTACTTGCTCGCTTGCTAACTGGAAAATTCCAGTCCTGCTTAGGGTTAACAGGTCCCACTTATTATTGTTTTAACTTCTGTGATTGGCTTGCTTACAGGACGCTGAGCAAGCCCCTGAGTTGTGGTTTTTGTCATAAATTCTCAAGGAACAGTTCTGTTCTTTGAGAGACCTGTTCCTTGAAAATTTATGAACAGATCTGGAGACTGCTGTTCTCCCACAGAGCTTCAGTCTCTATGGATGGGTGACAGTCCCTGGCCAGGTAAATAATGTTCTCTTTGATTTGAATTCTGACTTCAGAGTGTTTTCTGAAGCAGCTCTCCATAACAGCATATATGTTAAGAATATGGACTTCGAAGTCACAAGGTTGGGTTCTAGTAATAGGTTTGCTGATTACTATGTAATCATGAACTATTAATTTTTTTTCTGTTTTCATTTCCTTTTCTATAGAAGAAATTTATGATATCTACTTCAAAGGATTGCAGGGTTGAAAGGTAAACCACATGTCAAGTGCTTAGTTGGCTCTTGGCAGCCATCCAGTATTGAGGAAGTGTCAGCTATTACCTGTTTGCTTCCCTTTGCGGGCTCTGAAAAGCGTGATAGAGGAGTGTTTGTGAGATGACTAAGTGAGCTGGTTTGGAGGAATATATAAGATTTTTTTTCTAAGCAAACATTAAAAGCCACTGTATCTAAGGCATTGAAATATATGACATTTATTTTGGAGGAGAATTTCACTACGCCTCAAGCAGCCAATTGTTATTTAGCTGAGGGTGGTAAGTACAGGTTGGCTCATGGGACTGGAGGTCTCTCACAGAGCTGCGAAAAGGTGTGAGGTTGTGTGGGGCAGTGAGAACCAACGTGTGCAGCGCTGAGCCACTCAGGCTTCACCTTACAGGTACAGCATCATAGGCAGGTAGTTGCTAAGCAGTTCTGTGCTTCAGAAAAATTCCTCTCCAGACAGAAATAGTAAAAGTAATTATAGCTAATACATGTAGCTCTTTCTACATGCCAGCTACTGTCCTTTGTACTTTACACACATAAACTAATTCAGTGTTTAAAATGACTATTAAGGTAGGATATACAGGTAGAAAAAAAAAACAAAAACAAAAACACAGCAAGGTTAATTTGCCCAAGTCTACAGAGGTCAGCTTTGAACTCAAAAAGTCTAGCAGCAGCCCCTGTTTTTAAACACTGCCCACATGTTGCCCCTGCTTAGCTGTAAGGTGAACAGACACTGAGAAATAAAAAAAGGAGCAAAGGAGAGGACTCACAAATACAAGGATAAAATGGGCCATGGATAAATGGAAACAAATTTCAGGAATAGAACTGACAAAGAGTAGGAAAACTATCTCACACGGAGAGTCACAGATGAATTATTTAGGATGCTGTGGAAGGTTTTGGTTTGGACAAATGATTACATGGTGGTATTATTACTTCTATTGATCTTGTTTTTGATCTTCTGTAAAAGTAAGCACAGGATTTGTTTGCTTCAATGTTTTCCAATCCTTTGTACTTAATACTTAAAGTTGTCTTTCATTTTCCAAGAGCTGTTTTCATTCTTGTCTCTACTATTGTCCATGCTTGTCCTTGGCCAGCCTTGTGTCTCTCATCATTCCAACACTCACCTCAGTGCCTGAAAAATAGTAAGAGCACAACACGTGGTAGAATAAATAAATGGAAGAAGTCTGTCAAGAGGAAGAAAGTGACTTACACTTTGGGCAATCTAAAAATGAAGATTGCATTAGTCAGCTATTCATCACTGTGACTAAAATATATGACAAGAACAACTTAAAAGAGAAAAACTTTTTCTTTTATACTCACAGTTTCAGAGGTCTCAGTCCATGGTCTGCTGACTCCATTCCTCTGAGCCTGAGGTGAGGCAGAACATCATGGTAGAAGAGGCACGTGGAGAAAGCTTCTCAGCTCATGGTAGCCAGGAAGGAGAGAGAGAGAGAGAGAGAGAGAGAGAGAGAGAGAGAGAGAGAGAGATCTCGAGCGCAAGAGCACAAGAAGTCAGGGACAAGATATAATTCCTTCAGCATGCCCCCATAACCTACTTTCTCCAGCCATACCCACTTATCTACAGTTACCACCCAATTGTTCATTTAAATTATTAATCCATCAAACGAATTACAGCTCTCATAATCTAATCATTTTCCCTCTCAACACTTCTGTATTAACATATGAACTTTTCAAGGAAATATTAAATATCCAAACCATAACAAAGGCACAACGCAATATTCAGGTGGAGGCATTCAGCAATTAGTTAGAAATTCAGAATAGAAACTCAAGGCTAGTAAACAATTTTGATGCATATCTTTATAGTCATCCTGGTATATAATTAAAGCCAAAATTAAACATAATAACTAACATTTAGCCCATATATATATATATATATATATATATATATATACCACAGGATTCTAAGCACAAAACATGCTTAATTGCTTTTGTTATTCCTCACTAAAAATACATGAGGGTAGGTGTAAGTATATCATATTTTACAAAAAACAAGAGCTCTAAGGAGTTTAATAATCCAATAGTCATACTTCGTTCATTTATCTTGTAGGAGATAGATAAGCGTCAGGTTTTTAAATTTAAAGTCTGCTATATTTAATTGAAAAATTAAATCCCTGAAATCAATAATAGTGCATAACAATTCATATACCTTATTTTAAAATATTTTCTTATAATAAGCTGCCACAGGAGAAGAATGGTTATATGCCAAAGTCTGAACCTTAAATTTGATGACAAGTAGTGACAAGTTTTTCTGAATCATACTGGTAAAGTGTGATGCAAACAAAAATGCTTACTTTTGTCGCATGCCTTTATTTTCTCTCCATGAAGCAAATGTTGATTTAAATGTTTACAGTTGTGAAGGTGAAATAACTTACAGGGCAATCTAAGTACAAGAGGCAATTGTTTCCCAGGAAAAGTATCACTATATTTTTTTGTACCACTATATTTTTCATCGCTTTTTAACTAAAATGGATTTAAAAGAAATTTCTTCTGAACATTTTGGTATGGAAATTGAATCTCTTAAGCTTACTTTAATCATAATTAATAGATAAATAAACATTATAAACTTTCTGCTGGGAATTTCTCTCTTGAGCAATAGTGGGAATCAGTAGCTCAAAGGCATGTTTTTTTCCCCTAATCCTGACGAGAGAAATAAACTCTTTGGTCTGCTTTGTTCATATAGATTCTTTACAGAAACCTAGAAAACAGAGGGAAAGTCTTCATACATAAGAAGATTGCAGCCTTGACTACTGATAATGAGAAAATGGACTTTTACCAGTGTACTGACATCCCTGAAGTATTGCATTGAAAAATGCCCTGATTGGGACACTCAGACTGTTTCCATCTCCCAAATGGATTGCTCTGAAGTTTCTAGGAAGAAAAACAAGGTAATGCTGTGCATCTTCCAATGGGATCATTTTCTGTTTTTCCATTACTGTTTAAAAAGTTGATCCCTAAGATTAGTCTGAAATTTGTCTTATACCCCATCTGATTACATGATCTTTAGAGATCACACAGAGTGCTTTGAGAAAGGGTAATTCATGAAATTTTCACATATCATTCATTAAATAAAAACTTATTGAGGCTGGGTGCAGTCATACATGCCTGTAATCCCAGCAGTTTAAGAGGCAGGAGTATCACAAATTCAAGCCCAGCCTTAGCAACTTTGTAAGGCCCTAAGCAACTTAGCAAGAGCCTTCTCAAAATTCAACAAAATTAAAAGGCTGAGGATGTGGCTCAAGTGGTTATGTGACTCTGGGTTTAATCCCTGGTGTATGTGTGTATGTATGTATGTATATATATATATATATGTATGTATGTATATATATATATATATATATATATATATATATATATATATATATATAATTCCTAAATGCATAGTTCAGTGATGAGCTCTGGGGAGCCAATGATGAACAAAATTGGCTGTTCCTGCCCTTACTAAGTTTTCTTTGTAGTTGTAAATACAAACATGATAAGGATATAAAGCCTTGTATTTTTTTAAAGAGAGAGAGAGAGAATTTTTTAATATTTATTTTTTAGTTATCGGCAGACACAACATCTTTGTTTTGTATGTGGTGCTGAGGATCGAACCCGGGCCGCACGCATGCCAGGCAAGCGTGCTACTGCTTGAGCTACATCTCCAGCCCTAAAGCCTTGTATTTTGATACCCAATCAATAATTGAGTTTAACCAGCATTTCATGTGTTATTTCTACTTGAATTTCTCAATTAGACTTGAAAGGTATGTGAGAATTGATTCCTGATTTGATAGAATTTGCATTTGGGCTTGGGGGTAGCAGGAAAATGAATAATCAAGAAGGAATTTCTCCTTTGGATATAATACAAGTACAGGGGCCTGGTTGACAATACTGGATAGATGTTTTGGTTAGCTTTTCTGTCACTGTGACCAAAATACCCTGTAAGAACAACCTAGAGGAGGAACAGTTTATTTGGGGCCTGTGGTTTTAGAGGTCTCAGTCCAAAGATAGCCGACTCCTTGCTCTGGGCCCAATGTGAGGCAGCACATCATGTGGGGGTGAAAACAAGCTAGTGTCCCTGGGAAATCTGAGAATAGATCTTATTCTTTTAAAGACTTATTTCCTTAAGGGGACTGATTTCTCTTCTCTCTCTCTCTCTCTCCCTCTCTCCCTCTCTCCCTCTCTCCCTAATAATATGAACTGAGCCTTACTGCATCTGGTTATAATACAAGCTTCAGTATAAAGTCACTGGTTTTATATGATCTCCAGGCCTCTGCTTGTTAGGCAAGCTAGGAATTATAACAGAAATAGCATATAATTGCCTTGAGTTTCCATGGTTACTTTCAGTTATTTCTTTAATGCTTTATGTTAAATATGAGATATGAAGTGCAATCTACCTAGGGAGTAGAAATGGGTACAGTGATAAGAAGGGATAAAGACATGACTCTACCAAGACATAAATCACTTTACAGAATAAGGGAGGAAAGGATCCAGAAAATTAAGTCCAAGAAAATTGGAAAATTGTAAGTTCCCTATTCTATCAATTTTCTACCCTGGATGTACTAATCAAAATCTTAATATTGAAGAAACCATAGAAAGTAAACATGGAAATTTTGAAAAAGTGCCCTAAAGAAATCATTCTACATCAATCTTTTCCACATTTGTTTCCTCTTGATAATTAAAAATCAGGTTGTACTTCTATGTAACTGAGTAATAATCAAACAAAACAACACTAAATTATACTATCATACCATGGTTCCACAGCCTGTTAAAAATGAAGTATTTTCAAGTCTTCTTGACCTTGGATGGTTTGGTGACTTTGCCTTTGATGTCACATGTCAATAGATCATTTGCAAAGTGACTTCATAATGAGGTCTTAGGCTCTCATAATGGGGCCACAGCTCTTGGTTCATCAGAAGAACCTAGGTTTAAGGCACTTGCTGGTAAATTCCTAACCAAAGGGGACTCAAGTCGATGAACTACAATGTTCTTTGAGGAAAAGATGAAAATGTTCTTCCTGGCCATTTTGGCTTCTGGCTACTTCTCATGTAAGAATTTGTCAGTCTTGGGGAAGGAATGAGCAATTAAATAATAATTGCTATTTCAATGTAGGCATCTTTTAGACACTGAGTCATTTCTCAAAGAAACCATCTCAGCTAGAATGAACATCAGTAGTCAGCTCCCTTTTTTAACATTTCAAGAACTCTCCCAAAGACCATTTCAGATGAGATATTTTAAGAGATGACCCATGATGGTTGCCATCAATATGGCCATGTGGATTTCTGTGTTGATAATCAATTTTGACTTCCTAATTCCTCTTCTTCCTAATTCCTTCCCCCTAACTTGCACTATGTGTGTGTTTGTGTGTATTCACACAAATACATTCTATGCAAAGCAGTGTCAGTTTTTGACATGGCTTACTACCAAAATACCACCAGATGTCATCAGATATCATGAGAGGATTCAGCTCTAACTCACTCCAGCAAAGTGACACCAAAATAGGAGCCTGTGATATCAAACTGAATCTGCTAGCTGGATGGCCCAGGTGAAGGGAGAGGTGAGAAGGCCCTGCTGTAGTGGCTAAAAGAAGCCAAGGCTGCTGAGTAGAACATCAAACATGAAGGTAAAAGGAAGTACTAATAGTGAGCAGATGTTGACACCAAGGTTCCAGACAAAAGAAGAGGCTTCCCTATGCACAGGGAGAGTTTAGGAAAAGACATTTTCAAGACAGGCAAAAATCAGAGGTGAAAGCAGGCATCTAAGATTTCTATCAGCAGGTAGTCAGGAGGACTATGAAGAATGAGACCTTTTTCCAAAGTAGATACCTCACAATGCCTGAGCAGCCCAACATTGGATGTTGTTGCTAAGGCCCAGAGGATGAAGCTGGAGTTAATCCCTCCTGTCGAAGGCCAGTGTTAAACCTAGGAATAGGACAAGTCTATGTTCCCTATAGGGCATTAAGGATCCCAGGCATAAAGAGAGGAGGGAAACAATTTTGGGAATCAGACATGTCCAGGTTGACCTTGTGCAGGAAACATTAATTTTTCTGTGGATTTCGTGGTTATTAATTTACATGTGATTACTTAATGGGCTAATTAGTTATTCACATTTCCACACTGCATTGTTTTATTTGATCCTTTTTTTAAAATTTCAGATGTTTTTGGTGAGATGACATTTACGGTAAGTTTGCTATTTTCTGTGTAAGAATACTTTCCCTGGTCTTAGCCTTGTATAATTTCTGTTAGTTTAAACTGAATTAAACCATATGAAACTAACAGTATTTGATCATTTTCAATCTGCATAGTGGCAGTTTCATATGGTTCAACCTAAATATCTATCCTGAGGAGAACCAGGACTCTGGCTCTTCATGCTCTCTCATGCCTTTATATACCATAGGCAATTAAAGATCCTACTTTTTTTCTAATTTTTTCCTCCCTCCAACTTCATTGCTTTTGCCCAGGTTCAAGTTCTCATTTCATGATCATATTGTTGCAATAGTCATTTAATGTTTTCCTTATACTTACTCTGATTCAGAGATTGACGAACAATGCCCACTTATGTTGAAAAATCATGTTTTCTTGGAAGGCACACATGCTCCCTCCTTCACATGTCATCTATGGATGCTTTCAGGCTAAAACAACAAAGATGAGCAGTTGCATCATAGGCTAAAGGGCCTAAAAGTCATGAAATATTTATTACCTGGCTCTTAACAGAACATGTTTGCCACCCTCTGCTCTAATCTTGAGAATGAACTTTCTAAAATGTCAATCTGAACAAGAAGTTTCCCTATTAAAAACATGGACTTCCAGTACCCTAAAGGTCAACTTTATGCAAGGTTTGCAATATCCTTCTTAAATAGCCTCTTTCTTTCTGTAATAATTCCCCTTCTTTTATCCTACCTATATTCTAGTTAATTTAAACTGTTTTGTGGTCCATCATATGCCAGTGCTTTTGTTCACACAATTCCCTATAATTAAATACCTTTCTTCCTATGCTTATATCCAATTCAAAAAGTCATTTGCATGCTTTAAGAACCTAATAAAGTATCTTTTCTTTTCCTTTTTTTTTTGATAAAACCTTTTCATATCTATCATGTAGATTTAATTGCTTAAAGAGGAAATAGGAGACATAAATGGTCTTTTCCCAAAGAATGGTTTGAATACCTTCTAATAGTATCAATGCTTATTTTACTTAATATGCCAAGGAATCTTTTTTATTTCAGTAATTAGTTTTTTCTTTCATATTATAGAAAATATAATTATGATATCAAATGTATTAATGATATTCATATTTAAGACAAATCTAAGGTTGTTACTCAAGTTTATAAAAATAAGTCAAATTAAAGAAAAATAGTTTTAAAGAAAAAGAGCACATGAACTTAAAGGGAATCAAAAACCAGTTGGCCAAAATTTGTAGAACAGTGATGTAATGGGAACCATTGATGACTTATAGACAAGGGAACACCCTGATACACTGTGTGTATGAATACACTATGATCTGAACCATGGGAACAGGAGACTGTGGCAAGAGAACACCAAATCTGCATATTATAATGCCGATGAATTTCCAAGTCTCCTCCCACCTGCAGACAAATTATTCTAATTTTCAAGATCTTGTAAGAGCAGCTTATTCCAATTCTGGTAAGAATGAGGAAAGCAAAATAAAATAGAGCAGTATTAGAAAAAAATGAATCTGGTAGTTCCTTCACTTTTTATTCTAGAACCTAAATCCCCAGAGAACAGAGCAACAGCTAGTGCCAGAGTGGAACCATACAGTGTGTCCCATTCCAGAAACCACAGTTCTGGGGGGCTTTACGGAACTAGAATGATGCCAGAGGTACCTGGACAAAGCTGTGGTCACCAACATACAGTGGTCACTGCCACTTGTATTACTTCTAAGAGCTTTCAGACATGTCATCCACACCTAATTATCTGGGCCCCTCAGGCACCCTCCAAGTTGGTAATCCCAAAGGCAGTATTTGCTAAATTTAAGATAACGTAGTTTGGATGTTAGAGGTTTAAAAAAAGACAACCTATCATCATCCCCTCTGAGCAAAAAATTAAACACCTAAGCACTTATATTAGAAGCCATTAAGAAATGCAGAATAGAGGATTTGACCTGTGAGTTTTGTTTTAGGTCATTCTGTGCAATTATTATCAAAAGAAGAGTGTACAGCGGGAACACACATGCTCCATAAGAGCCAGCCCATTGTGTGCCTCTAATAATGTTACGTATCCTAATTCCTGTGTGTTCTGCTTCGCCAACATGTAAGTGAAAACATGAAACCAAAACTTTTTCTTGAGAAGCCTAAGGTGTGTTCTCTTGAGTCTAATTAGAAGTCTAATTTGTTCTTTTGAGAGTTTACTGTGTAGCTGACTATTAAGAGCTAACTGATAGTTTGGAAAATGTTTGTGAATTCTTTCAAGATGTGATTCTTTAAACTAAAATTTATAATATTAGAGTTGCTGATTCACTGGCTGAGGGGTTGGGGTGACAGGCAGTAAATAGCTGAGACTTGAGTTCCACCTACAAATTCAGATGAGAAGCCTCCCTTTAACTGATTTGAACATGAGTTTTCATGTGTAATTGTGTGTCAAAAAAAAAAAAAAAAAAGTTCTATTCCAAGAATGTGTGAAAAACATAGCTCCAAGAAGTATTACCTGTTCAAAACAAATCTCAGCATTCAAGGTCAAAAGAACTTGGTTTGAAGTCTGCCCCTGTAGCTTAGTGACATTGAAAAGTCTCATAACTCCTCCAAATATCAAGTCCTTATCTGCAAACCTGGGGTTGTATTTCTGCTTGACTTGCTACATGTGCTCCATCCACACTGACTCTTCTTTATTGATATTTTCAAACATATGAAGCACTTTCTTGCTTTGGAAACCCTGGGCAAACTGTCCTCTTCCACAAGAATTCCATTCCCATGTCCTTCACAGGGCCAGTACCCTTTCATCACTTAGATTTCTGCCTAATTTTATCTTACCACAACTATATGACCTCACCACCCTGTCAACAATAAATTCACCTCCATGTGTTCCATGTTAATCTTCTTCTCTTTTATTTGTAACATTTATAATTCCCAAATATTTTAATTTTCTATTTCTGTCTTCTTGCCCCATGCAAGCTCTATGAAGGCAGAAGTAGGGTATCTGCTGTTTTTCTAGCATTTAACACAGTGTTTGTACCAAGTAGATCCCCGGTAAGTGCTTGTTGAATAAATGAATACATCAGATGGTTCTCAGAAAGAATAAATAGAATGACATAAAGTGCACTTGTAAACTTAAAGCCCCAAATTACCACTGTTGTTTTGGCTCAGTCTTTCAGAATGGAAAGTGTGGTTAAGAGTGAAGACTCTAATGCTATATAATTGGGTTGGAATCACAGATCTTTTGTTTAAACTATATGACTTAGTACTGATAGCTTCACCTCAGCAATTACCTCAGAAGTCAGCCATGTGGATTGAAAAGATAACAATAAAGAAGGCTCACCCTGCTGGTGGTCACATAGCAGACCCTTAGTAAATAATAGCCTGAGCCACCTTGTGTTGCTATTAACTAGAGCAGCAACCATCCCAAGCCAGTTAAGAGACCCACTCTGCATCTCATGACCCCACCACTTCAGAGAGAGTTCACACATAAGTGTCAAGTAATTCTACTTGACACTCACCACCTTTCACACTTAACTCCTTTAATCTGCAGTTAGTTGCTTTCTTCTCAGATTATCAAACATTCCAAATGTGAATCCAGGTTATGGGCCTGAAAAGGCAAGAGGCCCAGCATACCTTGACACTATCTGCCCATTTGTTGACCTCCATTATTCAGGGCCTAGTTTAAGTTCTGCCTGGTACCTTGTTTCTACATCTTAAGAGTGGTTAAAAAGTTGATTCACTTAACTGCCACAAAGATCTGTCTTTGTTTTGTTTAAATACCAATTTTTAAAATGATTTTTATTTTTTTGTGGCTCTGGGGATTGAACCCAGCGCCCTGCACATGCTATGAAAGCACTCTACCACTGAGCTACATACCCAGACACATATGTTATTTAAAAAAATTCCACTGAAGTTTACATATCAAGTTCTCTAAAAACAACCATGACTAATGTTAAATTTAAAAAGGGAAGATGTCTTACGATGCTTATAGTATGATCAGACTTTTTAAAAATACATTTATTACATATGAACAGAAATATAAAATATTAACAGGAATACCTGATTGTGAATCTTTTGAAAACTTACAATACATCTGATTTTTAACTTAGTGTTAATAAAATATACCAGGGCACTTGGTTTGGTGCTATAAAGAAATTACTCAGCTTATTAAGTAGATAACTGATATTACCTCTCATTTTGTAGATGATGATGCTGAAGCTTAGGGAGATTTAGTGTCATATCCAAGATAATATAGATCGTAAGGGGAGAAACCAAGAGACTAATCTAGGAATATGACTCCCAGAGTCCACAAGGATAGCTTCCCATTATTTTGTCTAGTGATTAGAATATTATATTTGGACAGAATTCTAGGATTTGTTAAAAAAACAATTTCTTGGTCTGGGGCTGCATAGCTCAGAGTAGAGTCCCTCTCTAGAATGTAGGAGGTCCTGGGTTTAATCTTAGCACTGATGAAAAAAAATGTTTTTCTTATATTTATCCATTTTTCCCCCATGAGTGTTTAATAAACACCTAGTAAGTTACTAAGTTCCAGACACTGTGCTGGGTGCAGAGAAAGTAAAAGCAATAAAGAACAAAATACTATTACTCTTAAACTAAGCCCGCTTATTGTTAGAAAGTATTTTTCCAAACAGGATCACAAGAAGCCCATGATAAATACTATCTGATAGGAAGAATTATTTCCTTTTACATATAAAAAGGAAATACTCCAGTTACTTGTCTTGCCCAATGTCAAACAGGAAGTATTTTTTTGAAAATGAACAATGTTATCTTTTTCCAGTAGTTCCAACATTACTATTATTTATACTTTTAAAAAAAGTACCACTTTTGCATGAAATATGAAAGCAAAAGTCTACCAACTGTAACTTTAGTATAAAATGCAATAATTAGCTTATTGTTTTTATGTTTCTGCTGAAGAAGACAAATATTTTTCAATTATGTTTTCCATACTCCTGAGTTTATCTTGTTCTGCTCATTATGGTATTTCTCCTAGTACTAAGTTATACTTCCTATTTGAAACCCATAGAGCACTTTTGAAGTGAGTTTCAAAAGGGTCTATCTCAACAGATACTCCAAATCATGGTCATTTTACAGAAATGATAATTCTTATTCAGAGAAGTGAAAAGATTTTGGGGGATATCTCAGTAAGTCATTACTTCCTCCCACCTCTTGAGATACTGGCTTACACATTTGCTAAACACTCTAATAATTTTCTAATATGTTACAAAGCAGAAAATTTTCCAGGGTGGAAGGGCAAAGTGGGGTGAGAGGTGAATCTTTATATCTAGGCACTATTTTTTAAGTCTGGAGTTTACAAATCAAGGCCTTGTGTCCCTTAAAATCTCTATTATGATACAAATAGGCTAAGAAAAGGAAAGGTTATATTTCATACAAGTGATCTCTAAATAATGTATATCAATTTCTCTTAGAGCACTGAATCTCACCCTTACAGTTCAATACAACGGAATATGCAGAAAGTCCCAGCTGTCGTGAATATGATGAGTTTTTTCTTCATTCCTCAATGAGTGAAAGCTTTTGAATTAAGCATCATCTTTCCTTAACAAAGGAGAATTTATTATATTTACTTTTTTAACCAATAAATTTTATCCTATGGAAAGCTTCTCTTTGACTTGAAATATATTTAATGAGATGTGTGAGAATTGCATCTGATACTAGGACTACAAATTTAACTAGCAAGTACTCCTGACTTTGTGCAACTGACTGTTGAATAGACTAATTGGATAATTCATTCATTTTTGCAGTAAATATTCTTCAAATTCTTATGAGATTCAGAGACTGGCTTTACTCTTTTTGGTCTTAGGTATCAATCAAAACAGGTTAAATGCACTTGTGAAGTTTATAATCCAGTGATGAAGCAAGAAAATAAATTATTATTAAACAATATTTTTAACTGAGAGAGAAGACAACCCATTACATCCAGGTGTTAACCTTGGCATTAGCACCAGGTTGACCTCCTACTTACATCTGGATCTTGATGACTTAATAGAGCATTTCCATTTGATGAAGCCACTCTGTGATTATGATGAATCATGATAAAGATAACATTACACCATCATGTCTCAACAGATGGAAAAATGCAATCATTATCTAAGCCACAAAATACCAAACACCCCCTTATCTATACTAGTAAGAATGACTACTGCTTCTTCATCGATTATAAGTTTAGCCTTCAGCTAGTCTTCCTTCCTCCTAAATAAGGTTTTTAAAGATACCAAATCGCAAGATTACTCCCACTTCATGAAGGCATCCTGTGCAAAGCAACACTTCTCTTCCTTACATCTTTCTCAAAACTTAATTCCAAATCCTACATAAGTCCTTTCTGATACTCTCTTAATGGCATATGCTATGTAGTTCCCCAGGATGTGTATTCTCCCAAGTTGCAATGAATAATAAACTAAACTTGTTCAACCATTGGTATGTTCCTGGTGGTCCTGGCTGAAGAACATGACAAATGCAACCCTTGAAAGTAGCTGTGTATATTCTTTGTTGTTTGAGTCCTCTTTTTCCATACTTCTCTCTCCGGGAGCTTCTCAAATATGAAAATAGACTGTCTTGGACTCTCAAATTCAGATGTAGGGAATGTTTTGTTGATTTATTATTCACTCACTGAATCATATGGTGCCTTGCTCCAAAACAATTTAAGGCACTGATATTATTCAGCAGCTTCAGAAGACAAGTAGAGACCAGCTCCCTGAGAACTGTATAAAAAGACAATAACCTGACCAAAGAAACATTGACTGATAGTAGAATCCTAAGATAGGACTAGGGCACCCCATAGGACACTGATGTTTAACAGGATACCCCTTTAATCCTTACAGTTTGGGTACCCTCTTCCTCTTTCTTAACCAGAGATAATTAATACCTGTTGTTAGGTCTCACCTGGCTCTCTATCACTCTTTGCTAAGTACTCTTCAGTCTCATCCCCATTCTCAATCCCTGTCCCCCCCCTCCCTTAATAAAAAGCTCAGTCTGGTCTCAAAATCTAGAAAAACAAATCCTTATCTTCTCCTTGGTCTTAAAGGATTTAAGACACTTGAATTAAATACTCAGGTAAATCCAAGTTAAGCCATTCTTGATCCAACCTAAAGATTTTTGAGTGAAATGATACTATCCTTCTAAGGGACATTTAAAGGACCTGGAAGATCTAGAATGATACTTCAGTGGACAAAGGCCTTTCCGTACACTGGACGATCCTGGTTAGTGAAGAACTGACCTGTCCAAAATGCCAACAGTGTTCCTAAAAGAAAAAACTTACCCTTTATGGTAAGAGTCAGTTATACCCATCTTTCCTGTTTCTCCCCACGCCCACACAAGATGACAGTAATCAATAAACATGGCCTCAAAATGTTTCTCAACATCAAAATTCAGGCACTTTTTGCCATTAGATCTGGCATGGAAGAGAAAAATGTGTTTTTCATTTCCTTCCTTCCTTCCTTCCTTCCTTCCTTCCTTCCTTCTTTCCTTCCTTCCTTCCTTTCTTTCTTGATATTGGGGGATTGAACTCAGGGACGCTTCACCACTGAGCCACATCCTCAGCCCTATTTTGAATTTTATTTAGATACAGGGTCCCACTGAGTTGCTTAGCACCTCGCTTTTTCTGAGGCTGGCTTTGAACTTGCAATCCTCCTGCCTTAGTCTCCCAAACTGCTGGGATTACAGGCATGGGTCACTGGCCTGGCTACCTTTTCCTTTTTAAGTCTAAGGAAGCTTCACAATTCTTGAGATGAAGTCTCCATTTCTCATTTTGATAAGGTTCCCTTTCCTATGCCTGTAGCCATGTTTGGCCATTTTATACTCTCCTAGAAATGGGACCTGTATTATGCCAGTAGGCCTGGGTCATGCCTACCAGCATTAACTGTGTCATTGCTTGCTTCTACCACAATGAGTGAGCTACACCCTCTAGTGGGGAAACAAGTGTAATATATTGAATTTCTTTGGAACTAGACCCTGGAAGTTCTGGAATTACAATTTCATTTAAGAGACCTTTCCTTCATACATGACCTGAAGTCCATGTTGTCACCAAAGAAGGAAAAACACTTGATTAATATTTTGACTTGACTACAGTCTGAATGAATGCCTTGTGGATACTGGGTTGCCGAGAACCATCCGTGGGCTGTGTGTGGACTATTGTACATCACAACCTAATGAATAGGAGAATCTGGTGTCTGGGAACTTCCAGTAGACATTTCTTCTGGTTGACTGCCCAGATATATTGTGAGCCCTATTCAAGCTCTGCCAAAGGTCTCACATAGCACCGGAGATGGGATGATTTGCTACAACCACCCAGCCATATAGCCCCTCTGAGATGGGTGTGACCTGCCAAGATGCCAAACAACCTGCCAAGGCGATATATCATGAAGCAAGACTCCACCCTTGAAACATTACCTGTGCCTTTGATGTACCTTCTCAAAAAAACCACAGGAGCCATTTTCTAACTGTCTAGCTCCAGCTCCTGTGTGGACTGGACCCATTAGGTGCTCCAATTCTTTAAACCTAATTCTGACTTTGTCTTTTGTTCTTCACTAATTATTCTAGACTTTAATTTCTCAGGTGGCTTACATCCTTCTTGGCAGGAAGAAGAATCCCCTAATGAGGCACTGGCTGCTTCTCTATACTGGGTACCTTCTCCTGTATTGAGCTGGGTGTTGACTTCCTTAAGCCTAAAGACCCATGTAAACCCTACACAGTAGCCATTCACTGGCAAACTTCTCAGGTCCCCTCTCAGCCACAGGAGCTTTACTCCACGCTGTTTTAATAAATTCTTATACTTTTCTTTCTAGGAGAGGGAGGGAGGGAGGGAGGGAGGGAGAGAGAGAGAGAGAGAGAGAGAGAGAGAGAGAGAGAGAGAACGAGAACTTTCCTTTTCCCAAAACTTCTAATTAAAGTTTTGAACCTACTATACTGGTTGGAATAAGAGGTTCATTTCTGAACTACTAGTCATAACTATATGCATCTAAACTTCCATTGAAATGGGCTGATGGACTGAATTAAAATGCCCTGTGGGAGTCAGAGAGCCCCTATGATATGGACTAGAACAGATTAAAAAAAAATTGTTCCTCAAAGGCGTATTGAATTACTTCCAGAAGGATAAATGATGTGAGTCAAGAAACAACAGCTTCCACACTAACTTTCTGCATGCTATCTTTTCCTCCAGAGTGTAGATTGTCCCTAGGCCTGCCTCAGGCTCCCTCCTGTGCTGTTTTACCTCCCTTACTACAATTAATGATTTTTGCCTATTTTTATCATAATAAACTATGATGCTTCCAGGGTTGAAACACTTTATATCTTGGTAAAAAGCATGGAAATGTCATTCAGAGATCGTGGCCTCCTAAGGAATATTCTTTTGTATACAAATAAAAGTACTGACCTCCCATTCTGCAAACCCCAATTTCAGAGGAGTCCATGGTAACTCTTGCTCTGCACCCCTAATTTTATAGAGTTCTCCATCAGCCCCCCCATTTCACCTTCTGAGGCTTCTGCCTCACTCCCCACCAGGTTTTAGTGCATGTTAGACCCCCCATCTTCCTTCATTCCTTAAGTAAGATTATTTGAAGTAATAAATGTTTTATGAATGTTTGGGGTGATGGAAGAGGATAATGGCTGTCACAGTATGGAAAAAATTTTCAGAATTCTTTTATTTGAACATGAGGAAAATCGAAGTGAAACTTAGCTTAGGCCAAATAAGAAATGTGTGGGCTTATGCAATCAGGAGGATCTAGGGTGGATCTCAATTCAGGCACAGCTATATCCAAAGACTTAAGCATTGTAAGGAGTGTTCCTCTATCTCTACTCTCTGTTTCTGAATTTCATTAAATGCTGGTTTCATTAAGTCCTGTGCAAACTCCATCTATGTGATGAGGAAATTGGCTGCTACCAAGTCATTCATGTGTTGATATGGATCACAGTTCAGTGGTTTAAGGGTAAGATGAAGAGAATCTTGGGGCTCAGTCAAACATCCTCCCAATCATTACACAACTGTAACCTCAGATATTGAAAACAATGATTTTTAAGGTAATAAGTATCTTAAAGTGTAGGACAAAAGATCAAATTCAAGCATTGAAAATTAAATGACATTAATGTTTTCATTTCATGAAAAGAAGAAACAGTTTATGAGCTGTGCATGGTGGTGCACAAATGTAATTCCATTGGCCCATAAGGCTGAGGCAGGAGGATTGTAAGTTCAAAGTCAGCCTCTGCAACTTAGGCCCTAAGCAACTTAGCGAGAACCTGTTTCAAAATAAATAACAGAAAGGGGTGAAGATGTGGCTCAGTGGTGGTTAAAGTCCCTGGATTCAATCCCTGGTAATGAAATGATTATAATAATAATAATAATATCTATGAATAATTTGCATTTAAAATATTTGCCATATTTTAAGAAACTACTGCATATTAAAGAATCTAATGGGTGAATCTGATGATTCAAATTTGAAGTTTTTGAGTATTGATTTAAATTTATAATGAAGTTGAAAACATAAGAACTTTATTAAGATCAAATATTACTGGCATTAGAAGAAGTTTTTTTTGCCATATTTTTATGTTTGATTTAATAGAGTCCAAGATTTATTTAATTATTTAGGAAAGTCTTACTTGTTTGACAATTAAAGTACTTAAAAGGAAAAAAAATGAGTATATTAGATTTATCTATTCATTCATTAATTCTTTCATTCAATAAAACTGTGTGCCTACTCCTCACTTCTTTATTATTGAGAAACTGAGATACTGATAACCTAATACTAAGTTTATGTCTCTTCTCAGCAAACCAAAGATAGGAACCTTCTCACCATGACTGTTTCCTTGTACCTAACAGTGCCTGTACCTAGAGCAAGCACTCTGAAAATACTTGTCAAATGATGTAAACAGATACGTCTCAAAAAAGAAAATACGAATGGCTATATATATATATATATATATATATATATGAAATACTCAATATCACTAGCAAATAAGGAAATGCAAATCAAAACTATGATGAGATACTTTCTGACCCTAGTTAGAAAGGCTATTATCACACACACACACACACACACACACACACACACACAAAAAGTGCTCACTTTCACAGCACACATACTAAAATTGGCATGGTCCCTACACAAAGATGTCACACAAATTTGTGAAGCCTTTTATATTTAAAAAAAAAAACAGATGCTAGTAAGGATGTGGAGAAAAAGGAACTTTTATACACTGCTGGGGGAATGTAAATTAGTATAGCCACTATTAGAACAGGATGGAAGTTCCTCAAAAAACTCATAATAGAACTATGCTGTATGATCCAGCTCTTCCACTTCTGGATCTATATCCAAAGGAAATGAAGTCAGCATTCAAAAAAGATACCTGCACACCTATGTTTGTTACAGCACTATTCACAATATCTAAGATGTGACATAAGCTGAAGTTCCCATCAATAGATGAATGGATAAATAAAATATGGTACATATTACACAAATAGAGTATTATCCATAAAGAAAATTGAAATCCTGTCATTTGAAAACGGATGGAACTGGACAATATTACATTGAGTGAAACAAGCCAAATACAGAAAGATAAGTGATACAAGTTCTCAAACGCAGAAACTAAAACGAAAAGTTGACCTGAGATCAGAATGGTTATTACTAGCAATTGGGGGAAGGTGCTGGCTGGAGTGGGAGATCAGTGGTTGGATATAATCAATGCATGCTGCATATATGTATGTAAGTTGCACACTGATTCTCATTAATATGTACAATTAAAGTGTTAATAAAATAGAAAATACTGAATTATGGAATAAACCATGTGAGGCTCAAAAATGAGACGAGTTTGTAAAATGCACAACTTTTTCTTCCCTGTTAGACTTAGAACATAAGAACCATCAGATTCTATCTGATGGTTGGGCTTACTTAGATGGACCTGGGTCACCAACATTTTCCTCTTCTTTTCTTTGAAGAGTAGAATGAGGTTGATTCAATTTCTTCTTATAGGGGCAACTTGTTCACTCATTCTGGAGACACAGTGTATTTGAAGGGGAAACATTGAGTCCTGTATTCAGCTGAAACATGCTATTTGTGAAGGAAAATAAGATTGAAAAGGCAGGCTAGAACCTGCACATATTCAGCCTGATAATTGATTAACAAGTTAAAATGTATTGTTATAGCTTAAAATTTAAGCAAAAGCATCATTGAAAGTTTCTCTTCTTTTAGGAAAAAAAAACTTTATAGAGGTATCATTGACACATAAAAGTTATACATGTTTGATATAACAGGATGAGTTTGGAGATGCATAGGCACTCATGAAATTATTGCTACAATCTATGCCATTAACCTATCTATCACCACCAGATGTCTCTCCTCCTTTTTTTGTCCATTATTATTATTGTTGTGATAAGAACACTTGGCATAAGATTAACCCTCTTATCAAAATTTTAAGTACATGATATAAAGCTATAAATTTAGCTCATATAACCAAAAGTTTGTAATACCTCCCAGTTTTCCCTATCTCCAGTCCCTGGCAGCTACTATTCCACTGTATGCCTCTAAATTTCCATATTTTAGATTTATCATATGTGGAATATTATGTAGCATTTTTTCTGGGTCTAGCTTATTTCAGCTAGTATAATGTTCTCTAGATTCGTTCATGTTGCTACTGTTCATGTTGCTACAAATGATAGGCTGAATAATATTCCATTATATATACATCTATTTTAAAAAATTTATTCATCCTCTAACAAATATTTAGGTTGCTTCTATGTTTTGGCTATTGGAAATTAAGATGAAGTGTACAATTAAAATAAGTTTTTGAGATTCTTATTTTAATTGCTTTGGATCTATATCCAGAAATAGGATTGCTGGATCATATGGTAGTTCTATTTTTAATATTTTGAGGAACTTCCATATTATTTTATATGGTGAATGCATAAATTTACATTCCAACTAAAAGTGTAGATTCTCTAGATCTTTGAAAATATTTGCTATCACTTTTTTTAAGTAAATGGTGAGTATACAAAAAAAATACAAGAAACATCTAAAACTCACTAGTAAAAAACAAATGGACAGCCCAATTAAAGGACCAAGCATCAGGTGTGGTGGTATGTTCCTGTGATCCTAGCAGCTTGGGAAAGTGAGACAGGAGGATTTCAAGTTCATAGTTAGCCTCAAGAACTTACAAAGGCTCTAAGCAACATATGGAGACCCTGTCTAAATATATATATATATATATATATATATATATATATATATATATATATATATATATATATATATAAATGAGCTGGAGATGTGGCTCAGTAGTAAAGCATTCCTGGGTTCAATCTCTCAATCTCTGGAATCAAAAAAATTAAAAAGATTAGACCAAGCAGTTGAAAATATATTTCCCTAAAGAAATCATACAAATGACTAACATGTATATGGAAAGCTGTTCAATATCACTAATCATCAGAGAAATGTAAATAAAAATCACTATATGTTGTCTCCTAACACCTGCTTAGAAAGGCTATGCCTTTCAAACTTTTGAGGATTTGACTTGAGGATTGACTTGACCCATACTATGCATGAACAAGATTCATCAAATTGTAACTTAGAATAAAATATTACAAAAAGCATAATATAATAATTAGAATTCTGGGCTTTAAAGTCAACTATATCCCAGTTTTCACAATGATTCTGCACAATTGAATAGTGTATGAACTTTGATGAAAGACCAAACCTGAATGGAGCTAGGTGTAGCTCACAGTGTTCATAGGAGTTAAATATGATGATGTATTTTAAATGACTGGTGGAGTTAATGATTTAATACCATGATTTAAAGAATGCAAAGGAAAAACATTTTTAAAAAACACTATGAAAATATTTTTTTCCTCTTACCCTACTGCCTTGAATTTGTTTTGAAATGGCAATTCTCCATGTTTTATACCTACATATAGCATCTTTTCACTGGATTTCATTATGCAATCTGGGAAAATTTAGGGCACTTTGAAAGTGAACTTCAGAAATATATGCCAAGAAATCAGCCCCTGACTCTTTAACTACCAGAAATAACTAAAAAAAAAAAAAAAAAAAAAAAAAAAAAAAAGGAGGAGGGAGGAGGAGGAAAGAAGAAAAGAAGGACAAGAGACTACTAAACAATCAAATAACTGCTAATCTTTGTAGACTGTTTGCTTCAATGGCAGGCACTGTTTTGAACGGATTATAAACATTAAGTCATAAGAAACAAATGAGAGAGGATGCAGAGAAACTGGAAATTTTGTGTATTTTTTGTTATTGTAGAGAAAATATCTCTAATAAACATTTTTTACAATGTTTTTTAAGATATGGTTTAGGTTCCTTTACTGAACTAAGAAACTTACCTTATTCATATGATTATTTCTACCCCTGCCTCGGTGCTTTTAAAAAAGGAATAATGTTAATCAAAAGAAAATATTCAATTAAATAAAAAATTCAAAAATTCAACTGTGCTGAAATAAACTTTATGAAATACCTTCTATATATGCCAGCTCCTGCACTAGACACTTTCATATACCATTGCTATTTGTTTTTCGTAACACTGTAGGAAACAGAAAAAAACACCATTATATCTATATCTCATTTGTTAGAGTTTAAACACAATACTGACAAAAAACAGTATGAGAATAGAATTATATTCACTCAGAGGAAGAATCAATATGAAAGCTAGGATGAAATGAATACTATTTGAATATGATGACATTTTGCTCTTCTCTTTATCCTCCCATAGCCTCCAAACAAGCAAGGCATATAGTTTGGCACTGAACCGTATAGCCAGAACTGTAACTGCCTAAGGCAAGCTGAAACCTCAGGCTAAACACCTCATAGGGAAGGGAAAGAACCAAAAGGCTTGGTATCAATGAATAAAAGGATTAAAAAAAAAAAAAAAAAAAAAAAAGCAGTTCCCTAAGCTATGTTTAGTCCTTTCTTCTCCAACTGCATGGACTAGTTACTCTTGTGTCTTGTCAAATTGTATCTTATGTGGCTTCCATAAACACTAATTTCCCTCATGGTTATCTATATCTACTTAAACCTAGGTATTTTAGCCCATATCAGTTACATGCATGTAAGGGCCAAAACATGGATTTGGAAGGTAAAAATCAGGATTTCAGTTCTGCTGTGCGACATGGTGAAAGGCAATTGTCCTCTATGAAGATAATTCCCTATCCATTAAATAAAGAAAAAAAAAAAAAAAAAAGATTGAACTGATCCCTGTCCATATGACTGAGGTAGAAAGTTTTTAATGAGACTCTGATGTGAAAGCCCTTTGAACTGTAAAATACTAGTAATTCAACTTAAGACAATGTCTCAAAATCTCAAAAGGGATGACTTAATATTAACCTCAAGTACCTCAGACCTCCTACCCCCCTCCAAAAAAAATTCCATTAAAAAAAAAAAAAAACACCACCAACAAAAAACTCCATTAGGACCTTTTCATTTTGCAAATGACAAAGATGAGGTCCACCGGCTTATCCAAGGCCACAGCGATCAGACAAGTTGAAAATCAACCTAGCTGAAGAGCAACCACGACTCTATCACATCTGACTCAGGGCGCTTCTGGCCAGGCATTTCAGGGTTAAGTGAAAAAAACGACCAGTAGTAGGCTTTTGGGGAAAATGCCACGCTTAACATGGCTGTCGCACCAGGACGCAATAATCCACACCCAATATGGACACCAAGCAAGCCCAGCTCCAGCCCCGGATGACAACACTCCGGAATGCCGGAGCAGCGGCGGAAGCGGAAGCACCTAGGCGGTGGGGGCCGCGGGAAGTGTCTGTCGCGTTTCTCCCTCCCTCTCAACCACAATAACAGACGGAGTGCCGGCGTAGGTGAGGCGGCGGCCGAGGGGCTCGGGGAATGCTAGGCGGGAGGCAAAGCCGGGGATGCGTGAGGCAGGGCAGCGGCGGCCGGATGAGCGATTCCAGGGCTCCTAACTGCCTGGACTCTCGGTTTCTGGGCCCCTTAGGGCCTAGAGCTCCCGGGAGAGCTGGGGACGAACATAGGCCTTGCTTGCGGGGTTTGCACCTGGCCCAAGATTCCAGCTTGAGGAGCCTTATGTGGGCCTCGATTTCCTCCACTCAGTGGGAGACTTAGACTGGTCAACTTTTGCCCTCCCCCTTCCCCTGGGCATCACGAATTCCATGATTTTAATCTTAAATCGGTATTTAGGCCTGTAAATTGTGAAAGGCCTATCGTCAGTGTACTGAGGGTATGCACCTGAGCCGGATGAAAGGAATAAATCTTTGAGAGTCTGTCACGTCCGAGGTTCAGAAGCCCCGGGTTCTAGTTTTACCTAATCCTTTTGCTCACTTTGTGACCTTGTCCAGGTCCATTACCACTGTCCGCTTATCTCTAAAAATGAATGCCTTGGGTGTCTGATGTCCCTGTCAGCTCTGAAAATCATATTCTCAGTTCCCCTTTCATGGAATTTTAGACCTGGAAAGCATCTCCTTCCTGCACCCGGCTGGCCAAAGAGTTAAAACTGATAAGAGATGTCTATAGCGTTTCTTTCCAGATTCCAAGGGGATAAAAGCAGCTGGGCATTTAAGAAGGATCCCATGCATTGGGAAGCTCTGTCGTGTAAACCTAAACCAGCAATGTAATCACTACAGAGTGAAAAATAGGAGAACTTGGTTTTTGTCCTAAAGCTACTTTATATTTGATGGTTAACTTTGGGCAAATCCTTTTCTCTCTCGACTTGAGATTTCTTATCTGTTAAAGGAAAGTGTTGGATAGGTAGCTGGTTCTTAACATTCCTTTCTCATTCCCTATAGCACAACTGGAGAACAAAATAATGGCTTTATGAAGCTATGATTTTCTGGGGGATGGAGAAATTGGAGTGTGGAGGGAATGAATTATGTAGTTATAGATTGAAAAAGATCTGTGCTTGTAATTTTCAACTTTTATTTTGGGAATACTAGTTTAGGTGATCCGTAAGTCTCCATCCCTCTCTAAAAATTGTAATAGTGCAATTTTAATGTGCTCTTTGGTGAAGACTACAGATAATGTTTACTGACTGTGTTCAAGGTATATATCTTTATCTTTAGTCAAAAAGGTACTAATGCATAGTGTAGGAGAAAAAGAAAAAAAGCTAGGTTTTGGTAAAGTTAGTTGGCATAATGAAGTGAAATAAAATTGAACTGGTGTTGAAGGCTTTTCTTCAGCAGTGATCCATTATGTCTCTGTGGTTTTGGATAAGTAGCCTCCACATCTCTGGCCTCACTTTCCTTATCTATAAAATGAAAGATTGAACTGAATGATTACTAGGCCTTTTCAGCACTATAATTCTGTGTTGTTGTTTGTTGTTCTTGTTGTTTGTTTTGTTTTTATTTCAGCAGCTCAGTGAATGTGGTTTGGCTTTTCTGTAGGCAAAAGAGTATGCTCTAGGTAATACTTATATAAGATATTTTGTTAATATTAATTCAGTAATATGCAAGATTACTTTGATATAATAAATTGAAGCTAAGAGAAACTAAAGGAAGACATTAGAAACCTGAAGGACTGGGAAGCCCCTCAAAGGGATCATTGAGGATACTGAAAAGTTTTACATGAGACATGTGTTTTTTTGTTGTTGTTGAGGATAATGAAAAGTAATTTGAGTTGTAGTGAATTGAAATGACTGGTAGAATCTCTTTCCACTTTGAGGTTGTCACCTTCCTGGGGAGAAAGACTTTGTATGGGCTAGTACTTGATAGACAGTAAAAATTTAAATAAATAAATAAATAAATAATTGAGTGAGGGGGTGAATAGATGATTAAATAATAGTAATCAAGAAAAGTTGCTGCCCCCCCTCGAATCTTCATTGATTACATACAAAATGAGAAATTGTGAAAATTTTACAAGAGATCCCTGAATTTCTGGTCCATTGTAAGATAAGTTGCTTTATCTCTTCTTTTGAAGTGCTAGTAAGAGACAAACATGGGTTTGTCTGAGGACAGGAATAATTAATAGAATAAGTTAGGGATGGAGGTGGTTGTTGACAAGAGAACAGATATAGCAAGATTTTTAGTTGTAATGGTTTGGGGGAGTAAAAGAGAAGAGACAGTGTTTTCATAGGAATCAAGAGATTTTCAGGATTATGAACCATAAGAGTTCTAACATTTTTTATGGAAATAGAGTTTTAAAAAGAGGAGATTGATTTTACAAGCCAGGAAACGCTCGGAGATAGCTTTAATCATGAAGGGGTAAAAGACATGTAATTTTGGGAGCAAACTAAGTGAATCTATAGGTGTAGTTTTGAGATAAGGAAGATATTTGAACAGGCAAAATGGAAGGAGAAGAGCACTCCCTAGAAACATATTTTTTAAGAACCCTGGTTTAAAGAATATTTACCAACTTATGTGTAAGAATGTATTTGGGATACTAGGATAAAAGTGAAGCTTTCTGTTGCTAAAGGCTGCTGAACAGGCAACCATGGAATGATTCTAGCCTATCCAGGTAGCAGAGGCTACTGAATGTGGGAGCCTAAATTAGATGCACCACAAACCCCAAGTTGGGAAGGAGGGTGTGGTCAGAGGTATTTCTATAAGAGCATCCTGAAGCCCATCTCCAAGCATTGGGACATAGCTCTGGAATGCTGGGAGACAACTATCGTGGCACAGGACTGACTTGATGATAGGGTGTGTAGTGTAGGCTGGAAAGTTTGAATCCCAGCCTGTGTTCTGACATTTACTATGTGACCCTAGGCAAGTAACTTATTGACTTATCCTCTCTAGTTCTGTTTGTCCATTTGAAAATTTAGAGAACCAGTCTTGGATATAGATCTCTAGATGTCTGTGGATTGCCCAAAATTGTATTTGTAATTCTGCTTGCATTGAGCCTGGGGAGAGAGAGAATGTGCCACTTTTGTCATATTCTCACATGGGTTTGTAACCCATAAAAAATTAACTGTGTGCCTAAGTAAGGGTCCTTCAACTTTTAACATTTGGATTGACTATAATTCTTCAGAATGACATTTCTTTGAGGTTTAGAACCCAAGCCTCCAGAACTTGGCTTGCCCTACAAATAGCACTTGGTACTGCAAAACAGAATCTTCACCTATATATATTCACCTGTTATTTCTACTTACCTGTTCCTTACCCTCCATAACTCCTCTACTAGCCTTCCTTCAACTCATCATCTATCTCTGCTGCTGGAATTTTCCTTCTTTACTCTTGTTCTTTTAACCCTTTACTATGTTGATTCTTCCTTACTTACCTTGTTGAGTTTAAGTGAGGACAGAATGGTTAGTGGTATGTTTTGGAAGAAGGGGTGGGAAGGAACGAACAGAGGCTTGTCATGGCAGTTTTCTCCGTTTACATGCCTTTATCCCTTTTCCCACTGACAGGAAAAGCTGTTAAGAGATAGGGTATACTTCTGAGAGACACTGTCACCACTTGGAACTTTGCAACAGTTGCATGGTGTTTTCTTATACAGGAAAACCATACCCCTATTCCTCAGTATCTAGAATGAAATGCTCAGCATATCCTAGCTGGGAGTTTCACAGTAAAGGTGATTCTACTTTGTTCATTTTAAGACTGAGTAAGGGTGGCAGAAAATAAACTATTTCTTTTATTTTCTGAACATTTTCAGAGACGCCTACCTGGAAGGTGTCTGAAGAGGGCTGGTGGTTTTCCTCCTGGTTATATAGGTCCTCACCTGTCAACCTCCTTAATTTTTGTGGCATAAAGATCTTATCCTTTACCCCAGTTTTCATCTTCACTGTCCTCTTCCCCACCAGAGGTTTACAACAGAGGAGTCCCTACTCTACCTGCCAACTATGTAGCTATAAGACCAAGCCTTCAGTTCTAGGCATAATACAGGAAATAGGAATGCTGTTTTACTTAAAATTTTATTAGTCTTGTTAAATTTAGGGTTTTTGGTAGTTAATGTAAATGCAGACTATAGGTTAAATAGACTTTTGTGGTTTTGCTGGAGACCTAATCTCCTAATGTTGTGTAACATGATTTCTGTGAGTGAATATTTTGAGTTCTAGAAAAACAAAATTTGTAAATATAATGATATTTAAGATGGGGGCTATTTAATTTAAACATTTAAGTGTGGGTTGTACATTGGGGCTACTAAATATGACTCACAAAATTATAGTTTTGCAAAATTACAAGGAACAATCAAAGATTTATAATCTTAAGGGGGAAGGTGTGAGTTAAATGACGTGGATTTGGTGAAGAAAAAGAAGAAGGGCTAACAAAGAATCAAGAGCATGGTCTCTGAAGGGTTAAGAGTCTTAAAGCTGAATCCTGTGCTAACTGGAGGAGTGATCTGAACAAGTGGGTAATCCATAAGTGGATTGGTCTATGCTGGCTAGTAGTTTTGTTGAGGCTTTTGCATGTTAAAGGGTAGCTGCAAGTTGTGCGTGTCCTTATTGGAGTAAAATCTGATTGCATTATCACCTGGGTTATAGGCTTGTTGCTGAGATCATCAAATACTGTGGTAGCAAACAGTGCTCATAGGAGTGTGAAATAGTTCTTAGCAGCAGCCTTGGAGCTATTGTGGATGCATATGGAATACTGGAAAGACTGATGGATATTCATACACCAGACATATTTGAGGATTTATTATGAACAAAGACTTTGTTATTCCTAGAGGCAAGCCTGAGATAATTTTCCTGGCAGAAACATGGCTGATAAAACACTTCACAGATTATTATTGAAGTTTAAGTTAAGTTTCACAGGGAGCTCAGATGAAGGAGTATGTAGAAGTTTTCACAGAAGACAACTGTTAAGCTAGATTTTGACATCTGGCTAATAGTTTTCTAGACAGTAAGGGAAAGGAAAGGCATTCCAGCCAGAGTTGATAGCATACTGGAAAAGAAAGACCAATGTTTGGGGGAACTGAGAAGATACCAATTCTGCTGCAGTTGGGTATATATACACCGAGGAGCAAGTGTTGAGAGTTGGAAAGATGAGTTTGGGAAGGTGATTTGAAACTAGTTTAAGAGGATTTTATCCTCTAGGAACTCTAGGATTTCATGTAGACTGCTTCTTTGTTGTTATTAATGTTTTGTTTGTGTTTTAGGAAACATAATATTTGTAGCTAATCTGAAATTTTCGAAAAATGGAAGAGAATGTGGAGTTCAAAGTAAAAGTTTCTTTCCCACTTTTTCTAAACCTCTATTACTCCCCAGAGGTAATCTCTGTTAATATTTTGCCATTGATCCTTTCAAAAATGGCATGTACAAATATATCTTTTATATTTGTCCTTTCTTTTATACAAATGGGATCATACTTTATATAATTTGATTTATATAGTCTTTATATAACTTGATTTTATTTTTCACTTTATGAAATCAGAGAAATGTTTTAAAAAGATAGCTCTAGCTTTGGTGTGGAATATGACATGCTAAGCATTTACTTACCCAGTAAATTGCTTACTGCTTGTCTGCTCTATGCTCGGCTTTTGTCTAGGATCTGGGGACACAGTAGTGGGCATCATTTAAGAAGCCATCACAACAGCCTAGATGAGGGATGATAGACTTCTGAAAGCCAGGGACAGTGGATACAAAAACAGTATTGTGGTAAAATTGATAAATATAACCCATCAAATGGTAAATGGGAGATCAGAGTATATTTTTGGTGATTTTAAAGTTTATAATTTAGAAATATAGTAAACTACATTATGGAAGAAAGGTTGTTTGTGTTGTGTTTTGGAGGGTAATTTGTGGTTGTGTAGAGCGTTGAGTTTAGATATGTATTTGAAGGATGTTCAAGGTACAAGGTGAACGTTTCTGATAGGTACAGGAAACATAAAGGTCAGAGCTCAGAAGAAAAAGGAGGTATTGTTGGGAAAGGATACAGTTGGCCAGAAAGAAGAAGGCTTGTGGATAATTGTTAAAGGAGACTCGGGAGTACCATAGAAGAATAAAGAAGACCCGAGAGCCAAAGGATGAGAAAGAAGGAGTGGTTAGCAGCACCCCATTATGACAGGTCAGGTGAGGAGCACTGGATAGGAAGTACTGACTTTGATAGCAAGTTTAAAATGACCACAGAGCAGTTCCAAAATCTATCACAAGATGGGAAGATTAATTTGGAACAGGGAGGGCAGTAAACAGAAAAAGATGGGTTGTGATATAATCAAAAGCAAGTGAGTATATTTATAATGTTTTTGTAGGTAGTTTCTGAGTATAATCTTTTTTTTTTTTTTTTCTCCAGAGGTGTGTTAGCCAGAATGTGATAACATAAGTCAGTTTCTGAGAAGTGAAAATAGATGTCACAGATTCAGTGTATCATAACTTGTAAGCCTATTCCTTACAGAATTCTTTAGGCCCATATGCTGTTAGAGGCCTAATGACACAAATCTATACACAATTCTAAAATCTTATTTCTCTGACTTCTCAGGCCACAGCTCGATAGAAACAACAAATTAGGGGTGTTTGATTGAAGTAAGTATGGGATTCAGGGAGAGGCAAGCATGTTGACACCTGTAAGAAGTAATAACACATAATCTTTCATTGAGGGAAGAAGAGATCAGGACACAGGCATGCTGGCAGGCACAAGAAATTTGAGTATTTACTTAGCTCATCAGTTTGCTCCACTCTCCTGCTGAAGCAAAGGAACCCCAGGAATCCATGTATTCAGTAATCCCTGCCCAGCTGGTGCCCTTTTCCCCTTTGAGGTGCTTGAGCTCTCTTGAGTGTAGCTCATTCCCCTGTCACTTCCAGGGCTCTTTAGTGGTTTCCCCTCCTTAAGGATCAAGAGTGCTGCTAGCGGGCTGGGGATGTGGCTCAAGCGGTAGTGCGCTCGCCTGGCCTGGCATGCGCGGGGCACTGGGTTCGATCCTCAGAACCACATAAAAATAAAAAATAAAGATGTTGTGTCCACCGAAAACTAAAAAATAAATATTAAAAAATTCTCTCTTTCTCTCTCTCTCTCTCAAAAAAAAAAAAAAGTGCTGCTAGCAATTCACCCTCCTCTTACTTCCTTTTTCTTATAACCCTCTGTACCCTAACACCTTTGGGTTCAGAGAGTTCCTTCTTACTGTCAGGCACCTGCTATTTGCACCTTCAAGAATGCTTTTCTTCCCTCTCTACTTCCTTTTTTTAGTGTTAATTCCTGTTCTTCCTTCAGATACCAGTTCCATTGTCCCTTAGAAATAGCATTAGTGACTCAGGCTTTCTTGTTGTATGCTGCTTTACAACTGTGTTTACTTTCTTTACAGCACTTATTTATAATTCCAGGTTCACTTGCATGGTTATTTGATTATTTGTTTTCATTTGTCTCCAGAGTCCTTTCTTCACAAAACTAGACACATAACAGGCATTCAAAATAAATGTCTTTAGACATGTTGAAGTCATGTCTGAATTAATGTGTATGTGAATGCACCTCCTTTCAGCTGTCAACCTGTGCCATCATCTCTATGTACATTAATACTACAAAAATCAACATTTCCTATAAACTGTTCTATACCTGGACCACCATTAGTAAAAATATTTGTTGACAAGACAGTTTGACAGGCTGTTACTCCCAAGTGCTGATCAACAAACAAAACATCTGGGTGCTCATTCATCCCTCTCTCCTGCCCTCTATTTTCTCCCTTCCTTTCTTTTTCTTCTTCCTCTCTCACTAGGGCTTATTTTAAAGAGAGAGAAAGCCTACTCCAACCTCTGAAATTGTATACTTTTTGAGGAGAAGGTCTATAATTTTTATCAGATTACAAAGTGTTCTGTGACTGACTGGTGTAGTCTCACCCCCTCAGTTTATAGGTAGGAAAATGAAAAATTTAAAAGGTTCATTCACATTCATAGAAATAATATGTGACAAATCCAGAATGGGAGCCCCAGAGTCCCTCTGCATTCCTTCTGTTATTTTAGGGACAACTTGTACAAAATGTTGGTCTCCTTAGTACTGATGGCATTGTAGGTGGAGGATGTGGCATTGGTTTACAGCTGAAAGGAGGTTTATTAGCTTATTTATAAATTTAGACACACCCTCTCACATTTATTTTGAATGCATATTGATAATCACAAACTTATAGAGTTAGAAAGGGTTTTGTGTTTCCTAGTTTAATGATCTTACCGTGAAGAATTAGGTGCTTGAAGAAATTAGGTGAATTAGCTAGAGAACAACAGAATATAAATTCAAAAATGAGTCAATTTCTGGATTTTTGATTATTCTAAATAATGAATATTTATAATTTAACTTCTCTTTTAGAAAAAGATGTTCTGTACCTTTAGTACAAAATAGATTAATTTTCTTAATCTGAATATGGTGTATATCAGTATAGTAGGGTTTGCCAGTTAGTATTTAAAAATAAATGTCATTTTATCTAGCTTTCTTTTTTTTTTTTTTGGTAGTTGTAGATAGACAACATGCCTTTATTTATTTGGTAATTTTTTTGTGTGGTGCTAAGGATTGAACCTAGTGTTTCACACATGCTAGGTAAGTGCTCTGCCACTGAGCTACAGCCCTAGCCCTTACGTAGCTTTTAATAGGGATAATTCTGTGTCTGGATTTGGTATACTTCTTTAATCTACTCCTCTTCTCCGCTTGCTTTTCAGGTGCTTTGAATTTAAATAAACAAAAGGGGAGATTTATTTTTTGATACTGGGACAACATAGCAATGGGACCACGAAAGAAAAGTGTTAAAACATGTCTCATGGACAATGAAATCCCAGAGGAAACTATATCAGATGAAACAAAGGACTATATGAATCAACTTTCACATGAAGTACTTTGTCACATTTTTAGGTAAGATTTTATTTAGTTGACTTCCATGTACTTGGGATATAAACGTTTAGCAAATCTTAGTGCTGTGTTGTTTAATATGACAGTTTCCAGCAACATGGGGCAAGTAGATTTAAATAAAGTAAAGTGAAAATTCAGTTTCTCAGTTGCAGTAACTACATTTCAGGTGTTTAGTGGCTATATATGGCTAGTGGCTACTATATAGGACAGCACAGGATCACTAGCCACATAATAGAACTTTCCAAAGTTATATTAGAAAACCTTTCCTTTTCTGGATTAACTGTCTACATGTCTAGGCTTCTAGGAATTTTTATTGACAGATTTGTTGGCTTATGTAACCACCATGCATGTACAACATAAGGCAGTGTTTCTGACTTTGATTATCACCTGCAGTGATACTGTGCCTTGTGCTCGGTATACACATATATGTAAGTGATGAAAACAAAAGTTTTGTGAAAAAGTACCCATAATACTATATGCAGTACACACCTTAAAGTTGTTTTGTGATTAACATAACAAAGTTTTCTTTAACCAAAACTTTTTAACGTTTCAGATTATTACTCAGACTACATCATAACAATAATCAAATAAACAAACATAAAAATGTCATTCCATTTACATCACTTTCTTCTTTGAGGAATTGTACTTTTTACATTATTCAAATAAACAAATTTTAACATATTTCCTCTGTGGAGCTAGAGACCCAAGTTAGAATCCTAGGTCCATGATTTACTAACTGTGGACCATAATAGATATAAAGATGTTTACCATAAGTATTTGGTGAGATAGTGATTTTAAAACACTCATTGCATTTTATGGCATAAATCCTTGATCAGTGTAATGATTATTGTGTTCTGTCTTTTCATATAATGCTACATGATTTTTATTATTATTTTAGTCATTGCTTTCTATGCCATCAAATGTATATTTGACATAAAACGATTTTTCTTATTGTCCAACATCTAGATTGTTTCCAGTTTTCTCTTTTCTGCAAAAATAATTGCAATTAACTTTTCTAAGTATCTTGGTTTTCCTTTATATCACATTATTTACCTAGGAAAAAAAATGTTCATATATGAAGGTCTAAGAAATGTTGTTGAATTTTTATAAATTACTGAATATTTGCAGATTATAAAGTTTTTAAATAATGATTTTAAGGAATTGTGTACTTTATTTTTCTTCTCTATTGTAAATTTGTATTAGTCTTTGAGTAAGCAGTTTGTTACTCTATGACACAATACAGCTTTTGTTAATTCTGTCTAGTATTAAAAGACCCAATTAAAATAATAGATTTTTTTTAATAAAGTAAAATGATACTAAGGTTCATCTGTCGGAGTAGCCAAAAATTTTAGAAAATCTAGCCATGTAAGATGTTTAAATACATTCTAATATATATAATAGATTTGGTGCTGATGAAGATAGCCAGACAGTTGGGTAAAACAGGCAAACATAGACTCTATATATAGATTCAAATTCATGTGGAGAACTAATTTGTGATAAAATTAACATTCACATCAATGAGGAAAGTATTATTCACTGATGTCACAACCTGTAAACTACCCTATAAACAACCTATAAACCCTACACAAACCTATAAAATAAAAGCATATCCTGATCTCTCATATTTTAAAACGAATTCTAAATGGATCAAAGAATTAAACAATAAGCCATTAAAATTCTAAAGGAAAGCATAGATAAAATTATTTCTGGGGATGGATATTGGATTTGATTGGATAAATATTACTATATATGTGTGTGTGTGTGTGTGTGTGTGTGTGTGTGTGTATAAAATTATCATATTGAATTCCATAAAGATACATAAATACTGTGTGTCAGGTGTAAAGTGCTAGAATGTATTATGAACAAATTGAATTATGTTTTAAATTATAAGTAAATAGGTAACATTTTGCATTTCAACAGACCCCTTTCAAATGAAGGGGTAGAATTATAAATATAATCAAATAAATCAAGTAGAAGTATCTTACCCAGGTTCTGATGAAGAAAATACTTAGCAAACTGACAGAATGTAAGAAGAACCATGGACTGAGCTAAGTTCTTGAACTTGGTATGATATGTTTATTCTAAAAATAAACAGATTAAGTTTTGTTTTATTTTTAGGCTCCTAATTTTTTTTTTTTTTTTTTTTAATTTGAGGACTTCTGTTATAGTGGTGTGGTAACAACTTAACACATGTTCATGAAACAGGAAAACTTTTGGCCTTCCTTAAAAAAAAAAAAGCCAACCAAAACAAAACAAAAAGACCCCCTATGCTGTATCTGCTAAGTTCACAGCATTTTTTCTAAAATGTGAAATGTAGTATTTATATGCCTTTTAATTCCTCTAGGTTTTTAAAGATCTGTGAAGAAAAAAATATATATTTTCTTTCTAGGGCAAATGTGATATTAAAACATTTTGATATTGATTTTTTTAGTACTGATCTGTTTTTCTTAAAGGGAGTGTAAAATTAACCCAGACAGGTATTTTTGATGACAATTATTTAGGAAAAAAGTATTGAGGAGGCAAAATTTGACATAGAAGAACGTTGTTTTTCATTATTTATAAAATGTGTAGTCATGTAGTTTCTTATAATTCTCCTTAGGTCTAAGTTATAGAGACTGTAAATTAAGTTGTGGCAAACTAATGTTTTATGGTAGGAAATTTGATTTGATATGATTCTCTTTATTTAAATAGCATTAAAGGGGAAGGGAGAGAGGCCAGAGGTAGAGAGCAGTGGAACAGAGAAATATTCAGCTTACATATGTGACTTTCCCTCTAGAATTGGCATAATTTTTAGAAATTAGAGTTTGATCAAACCATGTTGACATCCCCGCCCTTTTTCCTTCTTACCTAGTTCTGTGACTTTTTGCAGGTTTAACTTTTCTGAGCCAGTTTCATCACTTATAAAATGGCATAGTAACAGCATTTACCAGATCAGTGAGGATTCCAGGAAATAGAAAAAGATATACTCAACTGATAGTTTAATGAAGGGTCATATTTATAGTGGTGTAGATAAGGTTGAAGGAACCAGTAAGGGATGTTGTAGAATTCAGCTAGCAGCAGCAGAAAGCCAGCTAGCACCTTGAATTGGCCAAAGGTGTCTATTAGCCAGAGGACCAGAGAATATAGCAGGACAGAAAGGGGAAGAAAATGGCCTGTGGGGAGAGCCATGTAGCAAAGCCAGCTACTTAGCTTGTAAGATCATTGTGAAACAGTAATCAGAGCACAGTGTGTGTGACTCAGTATAATATTGACTCAATAGGATGGCTTCCGCTTTTTAATAAATATTAATTAGGTGTGTAAGGGTGGTAAGAGAGAGTCATGAGATTTTCTGATCTGTCAAAATGTGTATTGGTTTTTGAAAACAGAAATAGAGGTTAATTGAAGAGTTTCAGGAAGAAAGAGATAAGATTGGGAAAGAGGGGCTGGGGATGTGGCTCAAGGGTAGCGCGCTCATCTGGCATGCGTGCGGCCCGGGTTCGAGGGTTCGATCCTCAGCACCACATACAAACAAAGGTGTTGTGTCCGCCAAATATTAAAAAAAAAAAAAAAATATTAAAAATTCTCTCTCTCCCTCTCTCTTTAAAAAAAAAAAAAACACAAAAGATTGGGAAAGAGGAAATTGTGATTAAGATGAGGTGTCTTCACTTAATATTCATGCAATACCCTTATCAATGTATGTCACCTTAAAGGTAAAAGGTCTAGGAAAAGAAATTGTATACAGGTAAATTAGTGTACATGTTTGTTGATAAAAAAAAAAATAGAGTTCAAGGAGTGGGGATAGTTGAAAGGGAGCAGAGTAACTACATGAAATGGGTTTGTCAAAGTTGCCAAATAATATTGGCCTTGTTCAAGTTAATTGGTTCTTTATGATCTTTCCCTTCCCTTAACATACCTTTAAATACACTGAGGGTTTTTTCCTTGCATTCTTTCTTTTTTTGTTTGTTTGTTTATAAATATTTTTTGTATATAGAAACTTACGAAGAAAGACAGGTTTTATCAAATGACCCATGGAGAGAGCTTAATACTTTATTTGCATACTTTAATATTTGCTGACTTACCTGTTTTTCAGTAAGAAGCTTTATGACTTTATGGATGTTAACCTCAGAGTCCTACAAATTTCCAATTATGTTTGAAGGGTAGGAGAATGGTGGAAGGAAAAAAGTTACTTTTTTCAAAGGAAGAAAATATTTACCTATTTGATAAAAGTGAGTTTCTTTCTCTCACAAAGGTACCTCCCTCTGCAGGATATTATGTGTATGGAATGTCTTTCCCGGAAGCTAAAGGAAGCAGTGACCCTATATCTGAGAGTTGTGAGGGTTGTGGATCTCTGTGCAGGGCGGTGGTGGGAATACATGCCAAGTGGTAAGTACATTTAGCTGTAGATACTGGAAAGTATAACAGTGATTCCATGAAATGTGACTTCTTGTCTTAAGAAAAGCAATTTAAGTAACCTTGTACATGGAGAGGTAGGATTTTATATAAATTATTTACATTTATTTTAGGTTTGTGAGATGCATTTGCCTGAAGTTTTACTGTTTTAGTGGTCTGCTTTTTCATTTTCTGCTCCTTGAGGAACTATACCAGCCTGCTTCACACATGAATGGAGAACACATTACTGAGCCCTTAATAAGTATCATATGTGTTATGTTAGGTGATGTGTCATTTATTCTATATTGTAGGCTTTGGTGAGTGGTGACCTTCTCTATCATCATTTCCCCCCCCCACATCTTAACTGCACTCTCTAGTTAAGCAAATATTTATCTATTTTTACAAAACTGCTCAAGTAAGCCACAGAAATTATACTTCTGGAACGAACTTTCAATTAGTAGTTTCAAAGGCCAATTCTAGGTTTTATAGATTCTCAAATCTGAGTTCTTCACGTGTAACTCATAATTAGCAGCCTAACTATAATAAATTGATCTCAGATAGAGACAGCTGGAAAACAGCTGATGACTTTAGCTTAGCAAAGCATATCTATAAAGAACGTATTAAAATGAAAGTCTAGTCAAGGCTCTTTTCAGTTAGCCCCAGTCCATTAATTAGTATACTGTTGTTTTGGTTTTGAAACTTTTCCTATGATAGCCAGATCATGAGACTTTGAAAATATGATGAGGCTGAGGAGAACAGCAACAGAAAAAGCCATAATAGAAGTAAAGAGCTAATTGTCTTATTCTTTTCTGTGGTACAGAGCAGGCTACCTCTGAAATGCTAGAATATTGTGCAATTTGGGTTGCTTCAAGAGTCAACTGATACCTCTTATAAGTTGGCAGGAATAGTTATCAATATGCACCTTCTCGTGAAGAACATTACAAAGACCTGAGACTAGAACTTAGCTTGGTAGAGGCAAGCCATAGTTGTTTTCAAATACTCAAAAAAGCTATCCAAAGAGAAAAGGACTTACTCACTCCAGAGAATGATTATTTGTAATGAAAGAAAAAAAAATAGGGCAGCATGAAAATGATTGTCTTATTCTTTTTAATATTTTTTAGGTGTTGATGGACTTTATTTTTATTTATTTTTATGTGGTGCTGAGGATCAAACCCAGTGCCTCACACATGCTAGGCAATTGCTCTAGCACTGAGCCACAACCCAGCCCCATGATTGTCTTATTCTTATGTTAGATTTGTTTTTATAGGGATTAGGCCAGCAGGAATTCTAGAGATGAGATTAATGTGTTAATGGAGTTAGGATAGCAGAGCTGTCATTCTATGCAATCTTTGCATTAACCTCTATGCTTCTTATCAAATTAGAGAGGAATTTATGAGCAGGTTACTGTCTTTAAAGTGATGATAAATACCTGGGAGCTCAAGGTTTCTTATCTCTGCAGCGAGTATCAGAGAGAATGGAAGCAGTCTATAGCCTAGGATAAGTTCACCCCACCTGTGCTCACTATTGCCACTCTAGCTTATGTAAAATTTAAATTCTGATTCTTTATATAAGAATACTTTGTGGTTTCTAAATGAGATTTCTGTATAAGATAGTCTTATACCATCTCTGTAAAGAAGATAGAACTTTTTTCATTTATGGAGTGAGTCATCATGTAATGCATGACAAGAGGATAGGCATTGAGTTTTGAATTCCAGCACTGCCACTTGGTCACTCTTAAACTCAATTCAGTTTTTACATTTGTAATTGGGATGATAGCTTTTTTTGTTGTGTTGTGAGAATAAATGAGAAAACATAAAATGATTAACATGTTGAATGGTTAAATCAGTAAAAGTTACTTTATACGAGATTAATAAGAACTATTGTAAGTGTAGACACCAAGTAATCTCCCAGGTCCCCTCTTAGTCTTCAATTTTGTGACTCTAAAATTAGCATATCTCAATTAGCCCTGAACAAGCAGAACAACTATTGACACCTGGTATTTGGAGCTTCATTTTATTTTATTTTTGTACTGTAGATTTAACTGAGGGGCACTTTACCATTGAGCAGTATCCCCAGCCCTTTCTATTTTTTATTTTGAGAAGAGGTCTCATTAGTTGTTTAAGGCCTCACTAAATTGCTGAGGCTTGCCTCAAACTTGCAATTTTTCTGCCTCAGCCTCCTGAGTCACTGGAATTACAGGTGTGTTCCACCATGCCTGGCTTCATTTTATTTTTGAGAGTTAAAACTTTTATCATTAGTGAGTAGATAGTTGGCATTCACCCACCTTCCAAGGCTTAATAATAAAACATCATCATTATGTCACTGTCTCCCTACCTATTGATCAATAATTTCTGCTATGGACTTCACTTACCTTTCTCTTTTCCTATATTGTTGATTCCTACTACAAAGCACAACTGGCTTCCCAGTTAGTTAGCTCAGGAACCTCTCAGTTTGGATCACTCTTATTCACATAGCCAACTTTCATCTGTCTTTTTATCCAAAGTACAGATATGAAGACACAAATTGGTGTGAATATACTATGTATACAACCAGAGATATGGAAAATTGTGCTCTATATATGTAATAAGAATTGTAATACATTCTGCTGTCATATATAAATTAAAAAAATTTCAGAAAACAAAAAGAGTGAACTGTCTTAAATGGTAGGGGAGTGATAGTGATTATTAGAGTAAATAAGATAATCAAGTTTGAGATGGGAATTAGATTCAAACTGTGAACTTCCTAAAGGTGGGAATCTTATCCTACTTATTATGTTTTTAGTGTTCTGAAGACCCCTGAGGGCTTGACAGACCAGAAAACCTTGCAAGAAGGGGGAAGGAGGAGGGTAGTGGTGATCACGTAGTTGGACCCTTTCCTTCCACCAGTCAAATAGGTCCATGACATCAGAGTAAAATGTATTTTTACTCGAAGGTTTCTTTGCCTCATGCGGTGGCGTACGCCTGTAATCCCAGCAGCTCAGAAGGCAGAGGCAGGAGGATCTCCAGTTCAAAGCCAGCCTCAGCAAAAGTGAGGCGCTAAGCAACTCAGTGAGACCCTGTCTCTAATAAAATACAAAAGTAGGGCTACGGCTGTGACTCAGTTGTCGAGTGTCCCTGAGTACAATCCCTGATACCCCAAAACAAAAATTTAAAAACAAAAGAAAAGGCACCCACAGATAAAATAGGCAACAAATGGAAAGCCTCAGCTACAAAGTATTCAATCAGATTAAGTGGACTGTCTGACACATTCACATTCCCTCTGTTACTCTAGGATTGCATCTTCTGTTGTAACCATTCATTTAGCTATACTATTAGTGTGTTAGCCTTAGGAAAATGTTAAAACCTTTTGTAAAAGTTGTTTTTTTTAATAAAAATTTAATCGCCTAATAAATATTTATGAACAGAAAGATGAACCTGACCCTAAATATTTCCTAATTTCTCAGGATTCACAGATTCCAGTTTTCTAACACTTTTGAAGAAGATGCCAGACGTTGAACAGCTATATGGCCTTCATCCTCGGTACCTTGAGAGGCGAAGAGTAAGGGGCCATGAGGCTTTTAGCATTCCAGGAGTTCTAGAAGCTTTACAGGCATGCCCAAACTTGGTGGTGAGTATATCTGGTCAAACATTCTATGTTGATGCAGTTTCATCTAAAAGTTCCAGTGCATAGTTGGTGTCTTTTGATACAAAAGGAAAAGTATTGTTATAAATTAAAAGCGTTTCTTGTGCTTGCTTTGACATTATCTTCTAGGGTGTGGAAACATCTCATCTGGAATTGGTAGAATCCATTTGGACATATATGCCACATGTTCATATTTTGGGGAAATTTCGTAATCGTAATGGAGCATTTCCAATTCCTCCTGAAAATAAACTGAAAATTCCCATAGGAGCCAAAATTCAGACTTTACATTTAGTTGGTGAGTACTTATAATTCATGGATCATTTGTAACTCTTTGAAATTCCTTGTAACTGAATACTCATTGAAAGGAAATAATGAGAATTTTAGAGTTGGCTTTCTTGATTGATGATGGCAAATGAAATGCTTGTGAGACTTGTACAAAAATTCAAATTTCACATTGAAGATCCTTTGGGAGGAATACTACTCCATAAGTGATCTGTCCCCTTTTTAAAGATCTTTTGAATAGTTTTGAGAGTTTTGTTTTGTTTTAAAATTTTTTGCCATAGAGCCAGAACCCTGCTCTTGATCTCTCTAATATCTACCTGTGGTCCTGGTTTTGCTCTCTAGAGGAGGCCTTTACAATATAGCGTTTTGGAGAGGATAAATTTGTTCTATATTTGTATTGTCCCGGGGGTATGCAGTGTCTCTAGTGAAACTGAAGAAATGAATTTTTTATTTATTTTATGTTAGTTTATTTAAATTTAAATAGCCAAGTATAGCTAGTGGCTACTTTGTTACAGAGCTAAGTCACAAACATCACAAATAAAAAATTCTAGGTAGTCATTAGATTACCTGTGTCTTTTCCAAGCAGAAAATTACCATATATTCTTCAACCCAAAAGCAAAGGAAAACTCTGCTATTTATCTATTTCCCTGAAAAAATGGACATGGATTTCTCTTTTTCCAACAGCACTGTATTTGCATTGGTCACACTATGCATTCCCCATCTAAATATTCTTTGAATTACAGTCCCATAATTTCAACCCAAATAAATAGTGGCAGGTGTTTTCTGAAATTTAATTTTCCATCTTTGGCTTAGTTAGAGTACTGAAAAGAATCTGGAATGATCCCTGATAATATAGCCTGACCTTTAATATCTCATTTATATTTTATTTATTATATGTATATTGAACGTAAACTTGTTACAGACATTATTCTAGGTATTGGAGATGGTCCAAAGAACTAAAATTTCTGAAACTGGATCATATGGGAAGGGAAAGTAACAGATATCATTTGGAGTACAATTATGGAGAAGGGTAAAGATCTTTAGCAGCTCTTTAGTTTTGGGATCCAGGAGTGATTCTGATTAGGGTTTTGCATATCTAATTTGAATTTGAGTTTTTAGATAATAAAATATTAATACCTGAATTTATGATATAAACTTCTTAAGGTCAAAGACTGTTTCTGTAACTTTGTATTTTTTACAGTACCTGTCTCAGTATATTGCAAATATAGGTACTTTTGGTTTTATTTGAAATATATTAATTCATGTGATTCATTGACCAGGTTAAAACTGTATGGTGATACAATAGTGAATAAACATGAATGGGAAGTGGGTAACTGTGTCCTTTGTAGAGTGGGGTTGGGGAATAATGTGGATCAAGCCTAGGGTATCTGTCTAACCTTTGCTATATTGGGTTTCCTACGTAGTATAGCCAGTGTACTACCTTCTTAGTAGATGCTAACCTCAACTTTATGAATTCTGATTCTAATTTCCTCTGCTTTTCTTCCTTTGGTCTCTTTCCCAATTTTACTTCCCATCTGTGACCATATATATACAGTTAAAGCTAAAGTCATGTTGTTTTAAGGGGACTTGGTTAAAAAGTAATCCTGGTAGGTGGGAACATTCTGTACAGGTCAGCTTTTTCAAGAACCACACCATTCAAGTATTCTTAATTTTGCTTCTTCTAATTCTTCTTAACAAGGCTTTTACATCTCAAATTTGAAAGTTTTATCAAGCTGGTTGTGCCACGTACTATTTATTAAATGCCATTTAATCCTAAATCCTTGGATTTGTGTCACAGACTTGTTCCTGGGCTTTTCTGTATCCTACGGGGTTTAGACACTTCAGGCAAGTTCCTCAGTTGCTTCTCCTCATTTAGGATTTACAAGTAATTGATCCTTTTTTCTTTCATATCTTCTGAATTTCTCTCCTGTTTTATACTTCTCTTTTTCCTAAATATAATCCTGTGTGGGTGTGATTCTGATGTTAAGGAACTCATTGATCAGAGGCATAAAATACCCTTGTCAATTTGAAATATTAAATAAAACACTGTTAGATTTCTCACTTTCCCAGAGCCATGCATTATTCAACCACATTATTTACAAATTCTTAAGATTCTTATATGTAGAAATGAATTTTCAAGCTTTGTATTGGCCCTCTTCTAGAAATGTAATATTTAAACCTAGCTAGCTAGACCTTGTGCTGAGAAATTTAGTTTTTTTACTGGTGGGGCAGTTTAGGTATTGATAGTTGTATAACATGTAAATTAGTGTGTTTCATTTCCATCTTCACAATTTTGCTTTCAGTAACCTACTTTCATTTTTTATCTTCTGGATAATCATGTCTTGGAAGAATTATAGGGTTATGAGAAAGATTTGCATATATTAAATGTGACAGTACTTTTAAAATTCTGTCTTTCTAAAAAGTTAATAAAGAAATTTGTTTATGGTTTGTGTAAATTTTTTCTTTACAAGCTGTTTTTAAGTAAGCCACATTTGATGGACTTTAATTATGTTATTTGTTCTGATAAAGATCCCTTTGAAGGATAAATTGTTGGTTTGAAAATAAACTTAGGGCTGGGGTTGTGGCTCAGTGGTAGAGTGCTTGCCTAGCACATGTGAGGCCCTGGGTTTGATCCTTAGCACCACATAAAAATAAATAAATAAAATAAAGGTATTGTGTCCAACTACAACTAAAAAATAAATATTTAATTTAAAAAACCCTCAAACTTATGTACAGAGTACCAAGTATTTTTGTGATTTTTCTTGTTTATTTTTTTTTGTATATGTGCTTTAGGGGTGAATGTTCCTGAAATTCCTTGTATCCCAATGCTAAGGCATCTTTATATGAAGTGGGTAAGACTCACTAAACCACAGCCGTTTAAAGACTTTCTTTGCATCAGCTTAAGAACTTTTGTCATGAGGAACTGTGCAGGTAATGATACACAGTTATGGTAAAATTAAACATATGCTATTCTAAAAACATTCTATTGCAATTCATAGCTATATTTGTTATAAAATTATATGATGCTGTTACTGTTTGTTTTATTATTCATCTTCTGGAGATAAATGTATTTCTTATTTTAACTACATTAGAGACAAGATTTGTGTTTGATTTTAGCAAAAACCAAGAGAGAAAACAGCAGCAAAAAAGGCAGACTATCTCTGTGTATACCTTATAAGCACTTTTTACATTTGCTGTTTTATTTTAATAATTTCAATCTGCTCGCTTCGTCTCTCTCTCTGGTTCCCAATCATCTGCATGTAAAGAACTGTGTAACCTAGTCTACTTTAAGCCTTGTTTTTATATTACCTGAAGAGAATCCTGTAGTGTCCCTAGTGCCCTAGAATATCAAGTGGTAATTACTGTGCTTCAAAGTTCATAATAATTAAGGCCCCTTTTGATATCCTTATTTCTAACTGCTTTTACATAACTTCCTTTCTGGTCATATCTGCCTATTCACTGTCCAACACAACTGTACAGCTTTCAATGCCTGTTCGTTATCTGACCCAACTGTATAACTTTCACCTCAGTGTCTTTCTTTATACTATATTATTTTTTTTTCAAACCTGAAGCATATACTTCTTCTTTACTTACATATATCCTTCAGGGTTTGTCTTTTCCAGCCTAATTTTCTCCCCATTCTTCTTCTTCTTCTTTTTTTTTTTTTTTTTTTAAATGAAATGTAGCGGATCTTAT